>NC_035438.2:51551163-51778488 GCF_002127325.2 Helianthus annuus
AGACTGCATTTTTATTCATTAGAGACTGCATGTGCATTTTTGGTCATTAGAGACCGCATGTGCATTTTTTGGTCATTAGAGACTGCAGTTTTGACCCATTATGCCGTTTTGGTCATAAGACTATTCAGTTTTGGTCATAAGACTGTCCAGTTTGGACATGTGCAGTTTTGACCCATTAGAGGTATGCAGTTTTGACCCATTATGCATTGCAGTTTTGGACATATGCAGTTTTGACCCATTAGGGGTATGTTATATCATGACTTTTGACATATGCAGATGTGCAGATTTGGTCATAAGACAGTTTTGACCCATTATGCATTGCAGTTTTGGACATATGCTGTTTTGACCCATTAGAGGTATGTTATATCATGACTTTTGACATTTGTTGGTCAAAATACAGTTAGGATATGTTGACTAATCTGGTAATATCAATACATGTGCAGATATATACAATCAAGGACTAGGATTTTGCATTAAATTTCATCAAAAGTGTACAGTTACAACAAAAGTGTACAACTACCTAAACATATACAACACTATGCTAATGGCAATAAACAAGGTTAACACATATTGCTTGTTCCATTTCGACTCTGTTCCAGATATCTTTGCTTTAAACCACCTATTCTCTTCTACTAAGAGCTTATTCTGTAAGTCCATGTTTTCATATTTCAGGTCTTCGTAACTGAACCTGCAGTCGGATGCATGTTGGTTGAACATTTTGTCGACATCTTCTTTCCATAAGAAGAACTTGCAGTCTGATCTCTGCAAAAGCCAACATCACTGCAGTTAATAAATTAATTCAATTCAAGCAAAAAACTTGGAATGGAACATACCGGCCAATGAGAGCATCCATAAAATTGTTGACCTTGCCGCACACTTTTCCGTCCAACAACTCGAATAACTGCTACAACATCGTGATGGCAATACACATTACCCTCCAAATCAACCTTAAACAATTTAGGGTTTTTGATTACTGTGGATGAAGACGTAGATGAGGAGCTCATTATGATTCAAGATTAGGGCTTGTTCTTCAGGGAAATCGGCCGGATCGTATGATGTTTCAGTTGCTCCAAGGTGCGTCTGATGTTATGATTTAGGATTAGGGTTTTTGAAAAGAGCTCTTGTTAGGGATTGATGGTTTTAAAGAAGATGAATGAGAGTATAATTGACACGTAGGATATGCCACATCAGATAAAATTGCCACATAGGCTAAATTTAAGTTGGGGTGCCATGACAATCAATGTGTTAAGTTGGGAGTGGTCTGAGCCAAAGTGAAAGTTGAGAGTGCCATCGGCCAAATGGCGATAGTTGGGGGTGTTTAAATCCATTAACCCATGTTTTAAATACCGAGTGTAGTGGTTGTGACCATAAAACTGAGTGCAGTGGTTATGACCAACGTTTTAAATGCTGGTATGAACCAGCCGATAATATCGGATACCAGACACATGCCCGGTACGATAAAGGCTGGTAAAACCAAAATACGGTGTGTCTTATGTATCGGTGGTAAATCCGGTTCTAGTAGTTCAAATCGCTGAACAGGTTTGCATTATCTTAAAATTTGATTTTTAAATTTTGATAGAATATGATGTTAAGGTAATGTTGGCCTTCCAATATTCGATCGCTATTGGAACTGTTACCCACATTGTCCAATTTAATATTCTTTATAAGTAATAAAAATACTTTTAAAATGCTTAATATTTTACAAGAAAATGGTTGTTTTTTAGATAAAATCATAACCAGTTACATAAATCCTAATTAATATTTGATTATTTTTTAGATGAATTTGTATTTTATAGAATTATAGGATTAACTAGTAACCCGGTTGAACCGCTCGATACAACCCGGTTCAACAAGTTAAACAATTTCAAAATCCAACCCGATTTGATTTAAAACCGGTTTTTAAAACATTGGTTGTGACTCACTATGCCTTTTCACCGGCCCAAAGAAAAAAAATCACATACATATCCAAGTCACAACCTTTCGCGTTCGTTACCCCTAGGGATGAGCAAATTGTCACACCCCAACCAATGGCGGAATCATCGGGATGAGACGAACAAATTGCTCAAAGCATTATAACACTATTGTGACAATATAATCTAAATCAAATTTCATAAAATGCTTAAAATGTCATACATTGTTCAAATAACTCGAGCATGAAACAATTGTACAAACATAATTTATTTTATAGGTGAGATCCTAGTCCACCCTAATCTTGTTTCTCAACATCTTGTCTATCAACCTGCAACATGTATTAAAATAACGATCAACAAAATATGCTGGCGAGTATACAAGTTTGATACATAGCATAGTAGAATAAAATGTTTAAATGTGCTCATATCCAACATGAATAAGATGATGCAAGTTAACAGTTATGCCGAAACGATGTTACTCTACATGCTCAAACCAAAGTTTCCAACGCAATTAAAGTGCCTATCCCAAGAGTCTAGCGGGATGGTTAACATGTTTAACTTAACAATACCCAAAAGAATAGCGGGCGGGGCATTACAACCTATAGCATATGCATAGTACTATAATTGTTAAGGTAGGCTTGATCGAAGTTAATGAGCATATAGTCATGAAGTGTTTACATTAGCACCACATGTATAACAAGAATCAAACATTTATGTGTAATTTGGATAGAGTGTGAATAATAAAGTTTAACGTGTTTGTGAATTTGAATATGAATATGAATACAAGTTGCACCCAAAAGTGTTTAAAATGAAAATGGGATCATGTATACTCACATTGGTTGCGTTGCGATTTAAGCAAGATTGGAAAATTCCAAGAGAACGAGCAAGCGCGATTATCCTAGATATTAAGATTTAACACATACGAACTCATTATTATTTGTTGATTAAATAAGTAATCCTAATATTTACGATTTGCGTAATAGTTATTTACGTATTATAATTTAACTCATGATTATTGTTATAAATACAGAAAACTGAAAGGATTAAAATAAGTTGCTAGTTATTTATCTTCTACATAATATAACCCATCGAAAACAGAACTGTTAATATCCATTTTCTTTTCTTAGTTTAGTTTTGAAAGTCAAAGTAGTTCATCTTTTTCATTAACAACAATGCACAGTAACCACTAGACCAAAAGTCTATATGTTAAAATTTTAATTACTACTTATGGATGAACAGTGGGGTTCAAAAGAAAGAAAAATAAAACAAGGAATAATGACGGAATCGGGTCGAACCCGAGACCTTCGAACAAAAAAAAAACATGAAACCAAAGCTAAATGCTACCTGTGTAAAAACATCGAAATATCCTGCTAATTTTTTGAGAATATCGAGATATTCAATTTACTTCTCACCTTTAGCTGCATAGGACCCATTAAAATGATTAGTAATTAACAAAGAATCAACATATACTTGCAGACTCTTAATATTCATGTTTTTAGTCAACTCTAATCCTGCAATCAAAGCCTCATATTCTGCTTCATTATTAGTGGCAGGAAATTCACATCTAATAGCCTGGGGTAATATGTCCCCCTGTGGCGATTTTAGTAGTATACCCAATCCTACTCCTCTAACATTAGATGCACCATCAGTATATAATGTGACAACTGTCAAATTTGCATGCATCCGTACATTTAATTAATAATTAATTAGTGCTTAATTACTGTGCTTGATATCAATTATGATTAAACTGCTTCCTGTTCTCTGATACATACATACTCATGCATCACATTTTATACTGTCACTCCATTTATTATACACAAACAATAGTGACAAACTTGATGCACAAAAGCACAGTTAGCACAGCGAGTGGATAACCCAGTAAACATGCTTACAATGCCAACACCGAGACAGACAATGTCATTGAGGCCAGTATGAGCTAGGAATAGAATACTCTACTAGTAGGGAATGTAGGGAGGTGAGGACCGTAAAACTGCGTCGCTAAGTGATAGTTATAGTGCCCGGAAGTGCCTAAAACATACTTTAAGTGCATAATTCTGCCCTAAATACCAAAATTCAGCATTTAACAATGCGAGTAAAGTGCAAAAACTTGGTAAAATGATCCTAGATACTTTCCAAAGTGTTGGGAATTTAATGTGTTACTAAAAACAATATAAAAGACACTTTAAAGCTTTATTTAGCACTTTAACGGATCAATATCCAACCGAACAACCGGACTTTACCCGGAACACAAAAATATTGTTAAACACGTTGTTTTTATTTTTCTGAGCTAGTTAGGGTCCCCGAACACCCTAACACACTAAATATTAATAACACTCATAACACACCAACCATAACACTTGTTTCTCTAACTAGATAGTAACCAAACCAATACAACCCAACCCTATACCCCCCCCAATTGGCGGTTACAAGGTGTGGGGGACACCCCCACATTCTTTTTAATATTTTATTTAAGTTGTTGTTGGATTATAGAACATAATACATGTTGGGTAAACTTGAAACTTGGTTTATAAATGTGCCCACTAGACTTCCATCTTCTTTCATCACAACACTTCAACCAACTTCTCTTCTCTCCTCTCCTTCCCCACCTTCGGTCGCCACCACCATCCACCATAACACCACCATCAACCTCCCGTTCAAGCATTCTACATACGTACAAAGGTGCAAGAAGTCCGACAAGTAAGCTTGGTGCACTCGGAAGCTCAAGGACCGCTCTAGTTTTCTTTTATCCACCACTTTTACGCTTTGAAACTTCCCTAGCCTTGTGCTAGTAGTAAGTGCTTCAAATCTACATCTTGTTCTTATTTATGGTGGTTAATAGTTGAAAGAATGATGAAATCTCAAAAAACACTAAAAACATAAGCAAGGTCATGAACATAAGAGCTTTACATAAAGGTCATGAGATGAAAGATAATAATACATGATAAATCTGAAATATAAGTGATAACCTACTGTAAAAGACTCACACTATGATATAAATCATTATTAGAAGGAATGGTAATCGTAGGTGTACATTTTAGTAACATTTAACCTATAAACAGCTTGCTGATTTGCATTTTCAGCCACCTTCAACTGGCTGTAACCAGATCATAACTTAATGAAAAACTGATTTTCTTGAATCTAGAACGTGTCATTTTGAAATATGGTTCTAATGGCACCGGAATCATAATTTTTGGACTTCGTTTGCTATTTTTAAAGGGTCGTTTTCTAACAACAACTAAAGCTGCATTTTTACTGCTGAAAATGGGTGATATGTTTTTAGTCATAACTTGAAATCTATGTTGAATCAGCTCATGAAAATTGTGCTGTAGACAAACACTGGTGTCTAGTAATTCCCCCACTGGAATTCCATCAATCGGAGTTACGACAGATTTTAGATGAATTATTTCGTAGACTGCAGTCAGAAAATGACAAATCTGATTGCACTCCGGTAAATAATTTTTTATAAAATATTGGTAATGAACTGGACCCCGATATTTTTACACAACAATATCTAGATCGTATAAGATATTTTGTAAAAATTTGGGAATTTTTGGAATAAGATAACTATTTTATTAAAATGTCCGAAAACAGCCCAGTTTTGCATATTAAAACTGAAATGATGTAAGTGGTATTTTGCATGTCTAAATATCGGGTTGGTTATTTGAGAACGAGCTAACGTGATATATGTTAAAGAAAATGATATGCTAAAAGCATGGACACCTCCATTTACAAAGGAAACTCTGGCGAAATTCTTCTAAAATTTCAACACTTAGAAATATTTTCCTAACAAGTGTGTACAAAAATATTTTTAACTTTATTTTCGAAATAAACTTCGCCATCATTTTTATTACAGCAACACAAAGTCTCGGAGGTTGATTTTCATAAATAAAACTTAATAAATATATATTTAGAATATATATTTTATACTAAAACTCTTGTGTGAATATTTGCTTGTTTTGTAAACTAGCTTATATTATTTTTAGGGTAAAAATAATATAACTTATGGTATCACGAGATTACGACTCCAAAATAATACCGAAGCGTTCGCAAAATAAATAATATAAGTTACACAAGTATTGTTATAATACGAAACACTAAAACGTAACTTACGTAGTTTTTCGGAAGAATACTCTTATACGTATATTATTGGTAGAATATTATTTTGGAAAATCTATGAAGTAAAATATAATATTTTTGGGAAAAATATATATATTCTTGAGAATTAAGATATTTTAGACAAATGATTTAAATATATTTAAGTGAGACTTGAAATACACGGTTTTGGGGAAAAATATATTGGGAATATATTAATATATTTTATTTAGAACAATATACCGAAATACGACGCCGTCACTTGGCAAGATATACAAATACAAATACAAATACGAAAATACATGTATAAGATACCCCCATCCTTGGGAAGGAAATACGAGTACGAATACTTGAAAAGTATTAATTCAGAAATACTGTATAAACAATTATTCCAAAACCAAATATATTCATTATAACTTGGAATAATATCGGAAACATAACTCAAAAACATAAATACTAAGACAAGGCACGACCCGTTCGTCTAATAGACATTAGACCATTGTAGGTAGTCGTGTTGGCTGAGGAGACTTGGGTTACATATACTGAAGACGCAATATGGTGAGTTCATGTCCCCCCTTTCTCTTTACGGTTTTCAGTTTTATACTTCGGGGGTGAAATACATGTTACAATTATTACAGACAATACTGACATGGTATGGTTAGCTTAAGGAGGGTTGGGACGTTCAGATCATGTGAGTGGGTAGAACTTAAGGCCATTAATCCTCGTTGTAGGACCGAGGGACATTAGTGATAGATCTATTTGGGTGTAGCGAGCCCCACTCCTGAGTCCGCCGAGTGGACCATGTGGTGACTAAGTGCCCGACGCACAAATCCGCTAGGTTTGAGTCTTCCTGCATCACTTCACACAAATCATTGGCTTTGCAACCCAATGGTGATCTCTTTTTCCTTACTGCTACATACCAGGGACTTTTTACATACATACTTACTTTAAAGGTTTATACATACTCACATACACATGAACTCGCTCAACTTTTGTTGATTTTTCAACTTGCATGTATTTCAGGAAAACTAAGGGATCTGGCAAGTGTCTGCATTTATGTCAATCTGCGTATTAAATAAAGACGACGTCCAGGGTAGTAGGTTCAGGAGGTGTAACCCTTACCTGGACGGGTTACATGTCCTTAAACCATGTTTTTATTCAAGTCTTTTATTGTGTCATATGAACACGTTTTAAACCATGTTATGGTTGTATTTTGTTTTATGTGTCGACATTTTAAAAATGATGTTGTATTGTATTTCTAAACCTTATTAATGGATGAACATCTCTTGTTTTTATCATATAGTATTGTTATGATTAATTTCTATGGTATTAAGAAGTCACACCAAATAAACCCACGCTTCCGCAAAAGCCAGGGTGTGACAGCTTGGTATCAGAGCTTCGATCGTAGCGAACTAGGATTCTCTCTTGAGTCTAGACTACGATCATTAGGGCTTTCACGAAAATATTTTCAAAACGTTTTTACATTGCATACACTAAACGTCCAGATCCAGGGTACAAAACATTTTTACAAACAAAAGGCACGAATACACATTTCAAAGTTCATGTTTATAATTCAGTCTTAGTGACTGGGAGGTTGGTCATAGAGACCAGGGATTCAGTCTTAGTGACTGGGAGGTTGGTCATAGAGACCAGGGATTCAGTCTTAGTGACTGGGAGGTTGGTCATAGAGACCAGGGATTCAGTGTTAGTGACTGGGAGGTTGGTCATAGAGACCAGGGATTCAGTCCTAGAGATTGGGAGGTTAGTTATAGAGACCAGGGAATTAGTCTTAGAGACTGGGAAGGTTTGGTCTTAGAGGCCAGGGAGTTAGTCTTAGAGACTAGGGAGTTCAGTCTTAGAGACTGGGGAGGTTTAGTCTGAGAGACGAGATGTGTTAGTCTGAGAGACTGGGAGATTGTCTGAAAGACTAGGACGAATATGTGGATACATGATTACATTACGAATTGTCTTGTTTGCAATATGCAAAGCATTAAAAATTACTGTAAATATGCATGCTGTGACTATTATGTACCGGCACACATGTCACTTTCCTTAAGGAACGAGTAGTCAGATGATGATGACCCTACGGCCACCGCCACAGATGATGAGACTATACCTGCGCCGGAGAGAATCTACGACAGACACTAAGAGTGACCCTGACATGTTGACCAAGGACGAGGACAACTTCCAACCGTCCGTGCTGCCAGACTTTGGTGATGAATTACCCTTGCTGATGGTTTCCTTGACAAAAGTCTTCCTATCCTTCTTACCGCCCCACCATTTGGACACTTCGGTGGAGAGAACCTCTTGATTCCAAACCTCGACAATGCGCCTCCTGTGGACATTCCTTCCGAAGGTTGGCTACTCAACGAATAATTGATGATGACGTTGACTTGTTATTGATGGCCCTTCTGATAACACCCATGATGATGGAAGAATAGACGAGAACGTTGCTACAAATTTCACTCTTGAAGACCCCTGTTAACAAGCTATCCTCTGATTCTAGCATACATTCGATCTCAGACTCCTTTGAGTCTGTGACACCTGCAGCCTTACAGACAGCCGGATTACAGCTTTCTACTACTGACGCAGACGACAACGCCGTTATAACCGCTGCAACTGTCACACGCTCGAGACGCCACACCTTTACACAACCCAGAGCCTGCTTCTGAGCCAGCTCCTGTTCCTTTTGGGGTCAGCCTGATGTTGTACCTGCTGATCCTGCACCCTTACTTGCTCATGACCCTGTTTCATTTTGGCTTACCAGACATTGCACCCCTTATACCTGACACAGTACCTGCACCTAGTGATTCTCCTTTCTGAGACATTTACTGCTGCACTTTCAACCGCTGATGTTGCTCTTGTGAAGACCGACGTCCATTGCGCCAACATGCCTATCGCTTTCCTTCAAGACATACCCGCACCCCGTGAGGGTACTCCAGGTCAGCACTCGCGTAACAATCCCTTTTTGCTACAGCAGCATTTTCTACGACCTCGCAGGCCGCACCGTTTACTACATTCACCTCCACGTTGTTGGACAAGCCATTTCGATGATTCCTATAATACACTATGTTGATTTTAGACCCTTACCATCCCTCACTTTGTGGAGACTACACACGGGACAAGTACACCTGTAACGTTAGCTACAGTTTGAGGATATGGTTTTGGAGCTTGTGCTACACCACGTCCTCCACCACGTCTATTGCCTGTATACTTTCATCAAGATTCCTTTGCGCTCTCACCTACTACTATTACACCTTCCCTAGGTTTTGATGCTCATTTCTCTACTGCCAAGCAGCAGAGCAATTACCACTTCGACGTATATACAAGTTCGAGAAGGAATTCACGCATGTCGACAGTTAACTTTTCTTTCCTTCTCCACCTCAGTCACCAGTATAGTTGGTTTCGGGATTATGCGGATTGCATACAGCTGGGTAGGACATCAATGATAAACCGAGATTGTGGAGACTTTTGAAGACCACATCTGACTACGTCACTTTGATACACTAACATATTTAATGGACAAGGGTAGGGTGACCCTGTGTCCCTGTTGATGTGATACATTTTGGAAGACGATACAATTGTGGCCCGGGGAACAATGAGAAGTCAGTCATCATTAGGCATGCGACAACACTTTGTGACCAATGACCAACGAAAGCTCAGTCGCTATGTCTTCATTAAGCGCGTTATCAACCTATATGTGTGTGCTATAATTATAATACTACGTGCTTACTTGCTATGCTCTCATTAAACATAATTACCAAATTACTTGGTTATACTATGATTATACCATTGCGTGATTGGTTGGTATGATAACCTAATATGTGTATGTGCATACGATCTCTAAACAACTATATGCACTCCCCGAGCGAATAAGACCTGACCTAACTAATCTTCTTCTCAGAAGATGTCGATACAAGGGAACGTCGATACCAACAACCCTCTGCCAACAACAGCAAAGTCGGGACTGCAAGGACGTATCTCGCAAGCCATCGCACAACTTGAGGCCCTTCGCTCTGAGCACGGTGGAGATACCTCAGGAAATAACCCACCCAACAGATGCACTTACGAGCAGTTCTTGAACCATAAACCTCGAGAATTCGACAGCACTGGGGGTGCCTTAGCTTTTGTGCGTTGGGTGGAGAAGGCGAATTCTGTCTTACAGTTGAGCAAATGTGCCCCAGAACACCAGGTCACGTACGCAGCTGGGCTATTTGTAGATGGGGCTCTGTCTTGGTGGAACCTTCAGGTTCAAACAATGGGCGAGACTACTGCATATGCTTTGACTTGGGACGAACTGGAGGAACTAATGCGCAGAAGATATTGCTCTAGGGCGGAAGTTCAGAAGTTGGAAACTGAATTATGGAACTTAAAAATGGAAGGTCCAAAGATAGCCGAATATGTGCAGAGATTTGGCGAATTATCACAAGTTGCATCACGTTTGGTGGAACCAGAATCTAGGAAGATCGAACGTTTCATCGGGGGACTGGCACCTCAGATTCTAAACCTGGTAACAACATCTAAGCCTCCAACAATCATCGAAGCAATTGACCTGAGTGTGGCGCTCACTGAAGAAGCGATTAGGCAAGGAAAATTTTCCACTCCGGAAGAGAAAAATGAGACTTCTGTAGAGTCATCTAGGGATAACAAGAGAAAACTCGTAAATTTCAAGAAGGTTACTTGGGTAAGTAACAAGAAGAAGGCCAAAAAGGGAAAAGACTACATGGGTATCCTACCTAAGTGCGGCAATTGTCTACGTTATCATGTCGGGCGATGTAAGTATGGAAAATGTGATAACTGTGGTAAGAGGGGGCATCCCAAGGAGACTTGTAGACAAGGCATTGAAAGTGGAAATAAAGGTCAAGATGATAGCAAGAATCTCGGAGGAAACAACGACAATGACGAAGGCAGGACGAGTGACAAACAAAAACGTGCTGAAGGTTGTCTTAACTGTGGGAGCAAGAAGCATTTTAGAAAATACTGTCCTAAGAGGAATCAAACACAAGGATAAAAGCTCAGTAGCAGAGCTAGGGGAGCACGCCAGAAATTCCAACATGGAGATCGGTACGTTCCATATTACTCAACGATATGCATCTGTATTGTTAGATACCGTCGCGAATTTAGTTTCGCATTTTTAGAGGATTAAAAGTACGATTGGTTTAGCAGTAAGTAAGTTAGGTAACCCGCGCTCGATAGAACTAGCTAATGGGAAGCTAGTAGAAGCCAACGAAGTAAATGGGACATGGCAAGATAGGACCCGGAGAGCGTGAGTTTACGCTTGATCTACTGCCAGTGAATTGAGAGACTTAACCAAGGTAGCTGAATGGAATGGTTGACAAATGATCAATAGAAGATTGATATCCGCACCGCGATGGCGAACGAAGAAACAATCCTGACTCATGAAGCGGGGTACGCCTCTGCAAATTACTAATTGCTTAAAGGTACGAGGGATGTTGCGTAGAGAATGTGTTGTTTTCTTGACTCATGTCATGGACGGGTGAGTCGAAGAACCAAAACTCGAAGATACCCCTGTGATGAGGAAATATCCCGAAGTCTTCCCCGAAGACTTACCAGAATTATCTCCTCATCAACTAGTCAAATTTTGCATCAATTTGATTCCAGGCGCCGCGTCTGTAGTAAATGCACTTTAGAGACTCACACCTTCGGGAATGCAAGGATTGACAGTGTAGCTTCAGTAGTGGATAGAGAAGGAAGATAACAGACCAAAATTTTCGTTTTGGGTTACCCCAGTCCTGCTCGTCCAAAGAAAGGACGATGACCTCCAAATGAACATCAAATTACTAGGAGTCGGACGAGCTAGCCAACAAGAGTCAGCGACTCATGCTAAGGATTGACGAACTACTTACTAGACTAACTACGAGGGTCCAACCAGTATTCCCGACTGAACAATGATCGAGTAGCTATAACTTCAGGAAGAAGGTATACCGGGGGAAAATTGTGGGACAATAACTTGTTTTAGACGTGCACAGAAGATATTGCTCTAGGGCGGAAGTTCAGAAGTTGGAAACTGAATTATGGTACTTAAAAATGGAAGGTCCAAAGATAGCCGAATATGTGCAGAGATTTGGCGAATTATCACAAGTTGCATCGCGTTTGGTGGAACCAGAATCTAGGAAGATCGAACGTTTCATCGGGGGACTGGCACCTCAGATTCTAAGCCTGGTAACAACATCTAAGCCTCCAACAATCATCGAAGCAATTGACCTGAGTGTGTCGCTCACTGAAGAAGCGATTAGGCAAGGAAATTTTTCCACTCCAGAAGAGAAAAATGAGACTTCTGTAGAGTCATCTAGGGATAACAAGAGAAAACTCGTAAATTTCAAGAAGGTTACTCGGGTAAGTAACAAGAAGAAGGCCAAAAAGGGAAAAGACTACATGGGTATCCTACCTAAGTGCGGCAATTGTCTACGTTATCATGTCGGGCGATGTAAGTATGGAAAATGTGATAACTGTGGTAAGAGGGGGCATCCCAAGGAGACTTGTAGACAAGGCATTGAAAGTGGAAATAAAGGTCAAGATGATAGCAAGAATCTCGGAGGAAACAACGATAATGACGAAGGCAGGACGAGTGACAAACAAAAACGTGCTGAAGGTTATCTTAACTGTGGGAGCAAGAAGCATTTCAGAAAATATTGTCCTAAGAGGAATCAAACACAAGGATAAAAGCTCAGTAGCAGAGCTAGGGGAGCACGCCAGAAATTCCAACATGGAGATCGGTACGTTCTATATTACTCAACGATATGCATCTGTATTGTTAGATACCGTCGCGAATTTAGTTTCGCATTTTTAGAGGATTAAAAGTACGATTGGTTTGGTAGTAAGTAAGTTAGGTAACCCGCGCTCGATAGAACTAGCTAATGGGAAGCTAGTAGAAGCCAACGAAGTAAATGGGACATGGCAAGATAGGACCCGGAAAGCGTGAGTTTACGCTTGATCTACTGCCAGTGAATTGAGAGACTTCAACAAGGTAGCTGAATGGAATGGTTGACAAATGATCAATAGGAGATTGATATCCGAACCGCGATGGCGAACGAAGAAACAATCCTGACTCATGAAGCGGGGTACGCCTCTGCAAATTACTAATTGCTTAAAGGTACGAGGGATGTTGCGTAGAGAATGTGTTGTTTTCTTGACTCATGTCATGGACGAGTGAGTCGAAGAACCAAAACTCGAAGATATCCCTGTGATGAGGAAATATCCCCAAGTCTTCCCCGAAGACTTACCAGAATTATCTCCTCATCAACTAGTCAAATTTTGCATCAATTTTATTCCAGGCGCCGCGTCTGTAGTAAATGCACTTTAGAGACTCACACCTTCGGGAATGCAAGGATTGACAGTGTAGCTTCAGTAGTTGATAGAGAAGGAAGATAACAGACCAAAATTTCCGTTTGGGTTACCCCAGTCCTGCTTGTCCAAAGAAAGGACGATGACTTCCAAATGAACATCAAACTACTAGGAGTCGGACGAGCTAGCCAACAAGAGTCAGCGACTCATGCTAAGGATTGACGAACTACTTACTAGACTAACTGCGAGGGTCCAACCAGTATTCCCGACTGAACAATGATCGAGTAGCTATAACTTCAGGAAGAAGGTATACCAGGGGAAAATTGTGGGACAATAACTTGTTTTAGACGTGCACAGAAATGGTGTTTCCTACACCATGCACACAATCGTTTTACACAGAGTACGAAACCTTGAGGATCTAGAAGATGTATACCTAGGACCTTGGGAACCCAGGTCCCAACTTGTAGAGGTTGTTACTTAAAAACCACGTCTGCTAACTCAAGCAGACCCCATTAACCTGACACATATGCCAGTTCCGTTGACCAAACAGAAAGTACTCGAATTTCTTTTTATTTCTAGCAAGTAGAGGTTTGCATCTCTACTCCCCTTTAATGGTAGTTGCATCACGTTAATTTTCTTCGCTGAGAGCGAACACGCATTTGCTTCGATATCTGGTTATTTCTTCATTTTAGCAGATACACATTATTCCTTTTTCTTAAAAACTTATTTGTCACATGCATTTGCTACGCATGCGACTTCACTTCGTTTCAAATGCTTCATTTGAGTTCAATTATTTGAACGCTAAATTTAATTGCCGATTTGTGAATTCGAATGACCTACATTATTGTGACTGTTGGCTCTTTTGCTATCAAACCAACACACCCTCTTGAAACTTCCCTCATTTCAAGTTACATACATGGTTTATCTTTGTAACCATGCCGAGATTTCCTTTATTGATACATACGTTTATTGTCGGATTACGCTAAAACCAAGTTCAATTGCTTGAACTTATCCATTTCGTGTATTCAGTTTAAGACGTCATATGATGTATTGAAGGCATCATATTCAAATATTTTGCAAGGTTCTTTCGTTTCGAGTCGTGGATCTACGACTCCACTAAATCGTTTGATTGATTTCGATACCTCGCGGTGATACTTACACGAAATTGAAGCTTGCGCTTAATTGGTTACTCACTTCGTACAACGGATTTAATTGATTATTTGATAATTTGACCTAAATTCGTCTTGTTTATCACGATGAAATCGGTCTCAACACAGTTGTGTGTTGAGGCAAACGTACATAGATTCATTTCATATCACGGTGTACCTCCTAACGATTCTTTTACGATCAATCGAATGCCTTGCGGTACTTATTACTTTTTCACCTTCGATAAAAAACAACGACTCTTTGATGTTCCATATTCAACTGAAAACCCATGACATTGTGTAAATCAAATCTTCTGGCCTGTTTCAGTGCACTTTCATTTGATTTCCAAAACGGTGAACTTGTTCGGTCACCACTATACTTGAATTATGTCATTACGACACCTCGTGGTGTCATTACAAACTTGTAGCTTGTCATTACAAACTTGTAGCTTGTGCTAATCATGGTCAACCGTTTCACACAGAACTGCATATGCTTTTGTTTGGCTCGTTATTTAAACATTTCCGATGCAAATACAATGAGACACCACATTCACTTGAATTTCATTTGGCATACTTACGCAATACAAGAATGTCAACTCACTAAACCTTACCATTCATTTATTCGGGAGTTGACAGATCATTTTACTATTACTTTTGAATTGTTGATTTTAAATCCATAGCGGATGCTATGGTTTGTGAAAACTCGTTTGCATATCGCAATCGATCGTTTAAAAATCATATTAGTCAAAACTCCTCTTTTATGAAACCCCCCTGCTAGCTAGCTGGGTTACACCAGACTATACGTCCACTATGTCTCATACTTTTGACATCAAGTGCAAAAAGCATATACCTTGTAACCATAGGATTCGAGTTGTACTATGTAATCTTAGACTCGCCTGATGAGAGTGAGGTTTGATTCAGCTTAATGATTATTTACCATGGTATTATTCATATACACACACGTGTGACGTAACCATAAGGAGTTAAGGTAGTACAAATTTCGAGGACGAAATTTTCATAACAGGGGGAGAATGTGACAACTGTCAAATTTGCATGCATCCGTACATTTAATTAATAATTAATTAGTGCTTGATTACTGTGCTTGATATCAATTATGATTAAACTGCTTCCTTTTATCTGATACATACATACTCAGGCATCACATTTTATACTGTCACTCCATTTATTATACACAAACAATAGTGACAAACTTGATACACAAAAGCACAGTTAGCACAGTGAGCGGATAACCCAGTAAACATGCTGACAATGCCAGCACCGAGACAGACAATGTCATTGAGGCAAGTATGAGCTAGGAATAGAATACTCCACTAGTAGGGAATGTAGGGAGGTGAGGATCGTAAAACTGCGTCGCTAAGTGATAGTTATAGTGCCCGGAAGTGCCTAAAACATACTTTAAGTGCAGAATTCTGCCCTAAATACCAAAATTCAGCATTTAACAATGCTAGTAAAGTGCAAAAACTTGGTAAAATGGTCCTAGATACTTTCCAAAGTGTTGGGAATCTAATGTGTAACTAAAAACAATATAAAAGACACTTTAAAGCTTTATTTAGCACTTTAACGGATCAATATCCAACCGAACAACCGGACTTTACCCGGAACACAAAAATATTGTTAAACACGTTGTTTTTATTTTTCTGAGCTAGTTAGGGTCCCCGAACACCCTAACACACTAAATATTAATAACACTCATAACACACCAACCATAACACTTGTTTCTCTAACTAGATAGTAACCAAACCATTACAACCCAACCCTATACCCCCCCCCCCCGAATTGGCGGTTACAAGGTGTGGGGGACACCCCCACATTCTTTTTAATATTTTATTTAAGTTGTTGTTGGATTATAGAACATAATACATGTTGGGTAAACTTGAAACTTGGTTTATAAATGTGCCCACTAGACTTCCATCTTCTTTCATCACAACACTTCAACCAACTTCTCTTCTCTCCTCTCCTTCCCCATCTTCGGCCGCCACCACCATCCACCATAACACCAGGGGTGCCCTCCCGTTCAAGCATTTTACATACGTACAAAGGTGCAAGAAGTCCGACAAGTAAGCTTGGTGCACTCGGAAGCTCAAGGACCGCTCTAGTTTTCTTTTATCCACCACTTTTACGCTTTGAAACTTCCCTAGCATTGTGCTAGTAGTAAGTGCTTCGAATCTTCATCTTGTTCTTATTTATGGTGGTTAATAGTTGAAAGAATGATGAAATCTCAAGAAACACTAAAAACATAAGCAAGGTCGTGAACATAAGAGCTTTACATAAAGGTCATGAGATGAAAGATAATAATACATGATAAATCTGAAATATAAGTGATAACCTGCAGTAAAAGACTCACATTATGATATAAATCGTTATTAGAAGGAATGGTAATCGTAGGTGTACATTTTAGTAACATTTAACCTATAAACAGCTTGCTGATTTGCATTTTCAGCCACCTTCAACTGGCTGTAACCAGATCATAACTTAATGAAAAACTGATTTTCTTGAGTCTACAATGTGTCATTATGAAATACGGTTCTAATGGCACCAGAATCATAATTTTTGGACTTCGTTTGCTATTTTTAAAGGGTCGTTTTCTAACAGCAACTAAAGCTGCATTTTTACTGCTGAAAATGGGTGATATGTTTTTAGTCATAACTTGAAATCTATGTTGAATCAGCTCATTGTAGACAAATACTGGTGTCGTAGTAATTCCCCCACTGGAATTTCATCAATCGGAGTTACGATAGATTTTAGAAAATGACAAATCTGATTGCAGTCCGGTAAATAAATTTTTATAAAATATTGGTAATGAACTGGACCCCAATATTTTTACACAACAATATTTGGATCGTATAAGATATTCTTTAAAAATTTGGGAATTTTTGGAATAAGATAACTATTTTATTAAAATGTCCGAAAACAACCCAGTTTTGCATATTAAAACTGAAATGATGTAAGTGGTATTTGGCATGTCTAAATGTCGGGTTGGTTATTTGAGAACGAGCTAACGTGATATATGTTAAAGAAAATGATATGCTTAAAGCATGTACACCTCCATTTACAAAGGAAACTCTGGCGAAATTTTTCTAAAATTTCAACACTTAGAAATATTTACCTAACAAGTGTGTACAAAAATATTTTTAACTTTATTTTCGAAATAAACTTCGCCATCATTTTTATTACAGAAACACAAAGTCTCGAAGGTTGATTTTCGTAAATAAAACTTAATAAATATATATTTAGAATATATATTTTATACTAAAACTCTTGTGTGAATAGTTGCTTGTTTTGTAAACTAGCTTATATTATTTTTAGGGTAAAAATAATATAACTTATGGTATCACGAGATTACGACTCCAAAATAATACCGAAGCGTTCGCAAAATAAATAATATAAGTTACACAAGTATTATTATTATAATACGAAACACTAAAATGTAGTAGTTTTTCGGAAGAATACTCTTATACGTATATTATTGGTAGAATATTATTTTGGAAAATCTATGAAGTAAAATATAATATTTTTGGGAAAAATATATATATTCTTAAGAATTAAGATATTTTAGACAAATGATTTAAATATATTTAAGTGAGACTTGAAATACATGGTTTTGGGGAACATATACTTGGAATATATTAACATATTTTATTTAGAACAATATACCGAAATACGACGCCGTCACTTGGCAAGATATACAAATACAAATACGAAAATACATGTATAAGATACCCCCATCCTTGGGAAGGAAATACGAGTACGAATACTTGAAAAGTGTTAATTCAGAAATACTATATAAACAATTATTCCAAAACCAAATATAATCATTATAACTTGGAATAATATCGGAAACATAACTCAAAAACATAAATACTAAGACAAGGCACGACCCATTCGTCTAATAGACATTATACCATTGTAGGTAGTCGTGTTGGCTGAGGAGACTTGGGTTACACATACTGAAGACGCAATATGGTGAGTTCATGTCCCCCCTTTCTCTTTACGGTTTTCAGTTTTATACTTCGGGGGTGAAATACATGTTACAATTATTACAGACAATACTTACATGGTATGGTTAGCTTAAGGAGGGTTGGGACGTTCAGATCATGTGAGTGGGTAGGTAGAACTTAAGGCCATTAATCCTCGTTGTAGGACCGAGGGACATTAGTGATAGATCTATTTGGGTGTAGCAAGCACCACTCCTGAGTCCGCCGAGTGGACCATGTGGTGACTAAGTGCCCGACGCACAAATCCGCTAGGTTTGAGTCTTCCTGCATCACTTCACACATATCATTGGCTTTGCAACCCAATGGTGATCTCTTTTTCCTTACTGCTACATACCAGGGACTTTTTACATACAGACTTACTTTAAAGGTTTATACATACTCACATACACATGAACTCGCTCAACTTTTGTTGATTTTTCAACTTGCATGTATTTCAGGAAAACTAAGGGATCTGGCAAGTGTCTGCATTTGTGTCAAGCTGCGTATTAAATAAAGACGACATCCAGGGTAGTAGGTTCAGGAGGTGTAACCCTTACCTGGACGGGTTACATGTCCTTAAACCATGTTTTTATTCAAGTCTTTTATTGTGTCATATGAACACGTTTTAAACCATGTTATGGTTGTATTTTGTTTTATGTGTCGACATTTAAAAAATGATGTTGTATTGTATTTCTAAACCTTATTAATGGATGAACATCTCTTGTTTTTATCATATAGTATTGTTATGTTTGATTGCTATGGTATTAAGCAGTCACACAAAATAAACCCACGCTTCCGCAAAAGCCAGGGTGTGACATATAATGTCCAAGATTCTGAGGTTTCTCCTAGTTGTTGAACTTCTAAGTCTACTTCATTTTGAATATCACTACTGAAATCAGCCACAAAGTCAGCTAGAGCCTGAGACTTTATGGCATTTCTAGGTTCATATACTAGATCATAGGCACTTAACTTTACCGACCACTTAGCCATTCTTCCTGACATCTCAGGTTTTCTAAGCACATTTTTAACAGGATAGTTAGTTTTAACATGAATCCTATGTGTTTCAAAGTAATGTCTAAGCTTTGTTGATGCCATAACTAGGGCTAATATTAGTTTTTTCTAAATGAGAATATCTAGTTTTAGCATCTAATAAACTTTTACTAACATAATAGACAGGATACTGTTGACTTTCATGGTCCTTTACAAGGACAGCACTTACTGCATTCCCTGATACTGCAAGATACAGGGATAATGGTTCACCATCCTCTGGCTTCATTAGTAGAGTCGCGGTTGAGAGATACTGCTTCAAATCCTGCAAGGCTGCTTCATGCTTTTCCCCCCACTCAAACTTCTTATTTTTCTTCAAGATATCATAAAACTCCTTGCATTTTTTCGAGGATCTTGAAATAAATCTGTTTAATGCTGCTACTCGGCCTGTCAATCTTTGTACATCTTTCATGTTGGAAGGTGATTTGATGTCCAAGATGGCTTTGATCTGTTCTGGGCTTGCTTCTATCCCTCTTTTAGTCACCATATATCCGAGAAACTTTCCTGCCCCCACTCCAAAATAGCACTTGGCAGGATTCAGCTTCATGTTTTACTGATCCAGGATATCAAATGCTCCTTTAATATCCTGGAGGTGATCCTCAGCCTTCTTAGATTTTACTACCATGTCATCTATATGAAAACACCGGTGTAAAACAAGTAACGTGTCGAGGAAAGACCTTTCAAGTTCGGGTTGTCACAAAACTCGTTCTGAGCGCTCCCTTCAATCCATCATCGCTGTGAGTATACTCGAACCCTTTTTGCTTTACGCACTTTTGGGTGTTACATACGTTACTTATTCTAAATCACATTGAACACACTACGCAAACGTTAAAGTAAAAGTCAATACACATAGTGTAAAGGTGAGCAGACAAGTTTAATAGATATAATAGAGTTCGAAATCGTTTACGCATAACCAACACATACACAGTGTGAAATGAAGCAAGTAAGTTATCGACATGATCCTATCAATACCAATGACTGCGGGTTGACTGCGCAAGGCAGTTCGTAATACAGATTCACCACTGTGAACCATGTGATTAATTGTCCTTAACAACCCCTGAGTGAACAGGTGCTTAGTCCAAACTATAGTACTACCGTTGCTAAGGCAGGTAGACAGCAATCCATGTGTAAACATAACAAACAAGCATTCATTAAGTCACGTATAACACGCTTGTTATATGCTCTGGATATCCTCTTTTGATATGCTGCCATCCTTAGCTTTGCTGCATCTCTTATCTCATCCACAGTGTCTAATTCTTGGCACATAGCTTCAGGATTCTGCTCAGGATTCCGGAGATTAGATCTTGCCGTAGGTATCACCATTTCTGTTGGGATCACCGCTTCTGCTCCAAATACTAAGGAGAATGGAATTTGGCCTGTTGCATTCTTTATTGTTGTTCTATCAGCCCATAAAACAAAGGGTAGCTCTTCTGCCCATCTTCATTTCTTAGCTCCTAGTCTCTTTCTCAGGTTATTGACAATTATCTTGTTCGAGGATTCTGCCTATCCATTTGCTTGAGGATGTACCGGAGTAGATGTGATCAATTTGATTCCCCAGCTCTTGCAAAAGTCAGTAGTCCTCTTACTTATGGACTGAGAACCATTGTCACAGATTATCTTGGCAGGTACTCCAAACCTGGTCAGGATATTCCTTTTTATGAAGGATGCTACTTCTTGGTCTCTAACTTGGACGAATGCTTCAGCTTCAACCCATTTAGAAAAATAGTCAGTCATTGCCATCATAAAGACTTTTCCTCCTGGAGCTTTCGGCAACTTTCCCACTATGTCCATTCCCCACTTCATGAATGGCCAAGGGGAAGCTATAGGATACAACGGTTCAGCTGGTTGATGTAATATGTTACTGTGCCTTTAACATGCATCACATCTTCGAGCATATTCTGCAGCATCTTTCTTCATTGTCGGCCAATGGTATCCTGTTCTCAATACTTTTGAGAATAGCGACCTGCCCCCAGTGTGGTTACCACAATCCCCTTCATGTAACCCTCGAATTGATTGATGCTTTGATGATTCTCTATGTATGGTTTGGGATGAGAATGAAAATCATACCATTTTTACAATCGATTTGAACAACAAACCATTATCTGAAGGAAATAAATGGCGAAGATGATAGATGGAGAGATTGCAAAAATGGGGGCGTGTTAGGGTTTGGTAAGGAAGCTGGCAAATAAAACCCTTATTTTGCATTGCTTCTCTCTGATTCAATTCTATCTGAAAAATAGCAGATCTGTAGGTCAAGAAAGGCAAAGGATTATAAAATGGAAACCTTAAACACACCTCAAGGAATCGAAGCGGCTTCAATGGAGAGGAGAAAACACAAAGATATGAAAAGAATGAAAGCGGCGATGTAGTTTAGGGTTTACGATTTGAAATTTTGGTCAGAGATTAGTACACAATTTTTATGCAAGCCAAGTATGGTATTTTTTTTATTGGGCTGGGTATCCATAGTTTATTTTTGGGCTTTTTAAAATTAACTTGTGTTCGCAAAATTTCACCAGGACAGGTGTTTCAAGTTTATTTGGGCCAAATACTGTTAAAATTTGGAGCCGACACGGGGTTATTTTCAAAGTAATTTGACCTGGGTTTTGAGCTGATACAAATATCTTTTTTTATTAATAAAAAAAATGTTTCAAAATCAGTTAACTCACATTACACAAGTTGAACTTGAAACCGGAACCACAACCCGACCTCCAAAGTTGAAAGGATCAGCCTATTTTAGCAGCCAGAAAAACCGAATCAAGTCCTTTTTGAGTACACGGACTATAACCAATGGATATTGATCACTGTCAGACCCCATGTTCCCATGACAGTTCGTGATGATATGCGTGTAGTCAACAACGATCCCTCAACTTACACAGAGAACGACAAGGCATTGCTTATGAGTTTAAAGTCAAATTATGCTCTCAACTGTGTGTCAACGTCGTGGCACATTATAAATCTCTCAACCTTGACCTAATTAGAGATAAAGAAAAAGTTTTGCAATTTAACAAAGAGCTAGAAGAAAATGAAGCTACATATCAGAGAAAGTTGAATTCGACTTTAGCTTAAATGTAGACTTAAAAGAGTTTGTTTTCAGAAAGGTTTTGTCATAAGCGACTTAACTGAAAGATTAGAAAAATTTCAGAATGAAAACAATAGATTGCAAATCATAATTGATAAATGGAACGTCAGTAAAAAGGCACTGGTTGACATTAAAAATTGCCAACGACCAACATATGTGAAGGTTGGAATCGGGTACAAAGATAAACTTGGAAATGAAAGAAAACTCTTTCTTCCTCCACATAGCAAAAACTATGTATCCATTCCTCTCCTCATCCAGATAATGATTTAATTGATGAAAATGATCTTGTTGCTAAAGATGTTTCTTGGGAAAATGAAGATGTTACTAACCTTTCTGATAACAATGCAGATGTGATCGAGAATGAAGAAGATGGATGCGATGATGATTGTTAATCTAAAATAGGGATAGGATATTCAGGTGACAGTTATTCCACTGTCGACTGGTTCTCCTGGAATTGTGATAAACCAAACAAAAATTCCATTCGGGATGACTGTAATGGGCATCTACCTAAACCTAAGACCCACAACCATGATAACGTAGTGGTTGAATGTTTTGATTTGAATTCTGCCTTTTGTGATGAAAAAGTTATGTGTGAACCTCCTGTGTTTGTTAGAGAATTGAAACAAAACAGATTCGGAAAACTCCTCACGGAGGAAATTCCATAATTTGTTCCATCTCACAGAAGTATGTCAGAGTCAGAGAAAGAGCTAAATGAAGAAAGCAGCAGCAAAGACTCAAGCACCACAACTTCAGAAGGTAGCGAAGGAAGCTCAAGTGAGGATCAAGGCGATTCAGATTTTCAGTCATATCAAGAAGGGGAAAGCTCAAATGACTCAGTAACTTTAGTAACAAATGCTGGTAAAAAGGTTAAAAACCTTGAACCATCGGGTGCTCAAGAACCAACAACCCCAAACGACTCTGCAGGTCTAGTAAATCAAGATCCATTGGAAAAAGACTTCCATGTCGATGATTGCACGAGTTCAGATGATGAATCAAAGACAAATGAAAGTCTTGGGGAGTCAAAGATCAAAAGATCATCTGAAGTTGTCGAACCTCATGTTTGTCAACATGCTGAGTCAAGCTCAAAGCAATCCCCACCCCTAGTTGCATCACACAGAACTGCAAACTCTCAAAAGCCATTCAAGGCTTGTTTTAGGTGTGGAAAAGAAGGTCATGTGCTCAAGCAATGCCAAGAACGACACGATCCAGACGGTAAAGGCAACTAGTATTGCTTCTCTGAATCAAAAGGTAAAAATCACACATATTTAAAAGATCAGATGAAAAAATTTCAATCCTGATCTCTACATGTGAAGCCGGTTTCACATGATTCAAAGATGAAAAGGGACCAACACAACAAAACCTCAATCTTTCCCTCCGGGTCTTAAACATAAAATTATTTCAAACTTTAAATCTTATCGAAACAAAATTTTTAAACCAACACAGGTTTGGTGAGTCAAACCAATGGTTGTAAAAGAAATCAATGAGGGAAAAGATTTGGCATATCAGGAGGTTTCTTATTTTGATGAAATGAGACAACCCAAGACTACGATGGCTAGGGTTCCACTCTCTAACTGAATTTCTTATGAGTGTAGGAAGATTCAAGGAGGACTGTTAGTAACACTGGTTATTATCAGTGGTTGTTTCAGATACAAGATTAAAGAGGAAAATCACAGGATATGGTTATGGTATCTAACCTGGTCGCGCTTTCAGCTCTGCTGTGACACACTCATTTTCTTGCTGACATATGTTTTTGTGTGCCTGGTGTGGAAGACTTTATTTTGTAAATACATGTTTTATAATTTTTAGTTTTTCAGTAAACGGTTGTACATAAATAAAATTTTAAGGGGGGGGGGTTATTAAAATACTCTCTAGACCATGAGATGTAACTTTTGCAAAATAATCATGATCTAATATGAGAAATGATAGGAACTAACTTGATTATGTCTTCACATGAATCGGATCTGATGGAAGATATGGCTCCAAGTTAATGATATGTCGGTAGATTCAGCATTTCAGACAAGCAAACTGCATCTTGGTAATAAAGCTAAAGATCGTATGATAATGTGGATACCCACCTTCTTAAAGAACTGCACAAACCGATTATGTCCAAAAGGGGTTGCGTGATTAAATTTAGGAATTCAAAAGACACACAATGTTGTGCATACATATATATATATATATATATATATATATATATATATATATATATATATATATATATATATATATATATATATTTATTGAAAAGACACCAATGTGTGCAACCAAAAGACACCAATGTGTGAAACCCAAAAAGAGAAAAATGACACGCAATGTTAATGTCATGCAATAGGAATAAAAGATACGCCAAAGCGCGTACATATATTAAGTAATTATTTTGTTAGTTATGCTCTTTAAATCAGATGATCATCTTCTCTGCTTATGGAAACATAGACCTGAAGCTCTCATCATCTGATTTAAGGTGATCATCTCTTCTGCTTATGGAAACATAGATCTGGAGTATATACTGTTTCTAAGTTGTTAAGGCAGTCATCTCAAAAGACCATGAGGACAGATAAATTTAACCGAACACGTGTGGGGTCCACTAGCTTCATCCTAAATATACCCAAAACATGATAATTAATCACCAGATGTATGTCGAAAGAATGGTGCATGGATTTAAATGGACAAACATACCAGCAATCGTTCTTGAGTCGTAGCTATCCTAAAGAAAATTGAAGTGTTGCTAGGCTTTTCAAGTTATTATGATCTCGTATTTGATCAGCTCTATATCTCAAAGGTTGAAAGTTTTTGAAAATTAAAAAAATGAAATGATGATTAAAGAATTAAAAAAAATGAAAATCAAAAAATATTTTGATTTGTGTACAGTTGTATTTCTAAGTCTTCCATATCACATCAATCGTGTCTCAAACCGCTTGAGATACTCTTTCTGTTGCACACTACAGATGAATACGGTTTTGTCTGTACTTTGAATCTATCTAAAAGAAAATTCTAAGTTGTGTTTGTGATTGTGAACAGGTTACTTCGCTTATTTGCTGCAATGATGGCCGATCATCAATTGAGCAAGATACCAACCAAAGCACGTGTTTCCTCAAAATTGTAGAAGATACCAAGCTAGGAATCCTCCTCCTACGTCTTCTTAATCACTCAAGAAAATGAGAGGTAGAAAAGTTTGTTCCGGCTTGTCAAAGATGATGCATGCAAAAAGGAGGAGCTTATCCAGATAAAGTACTCAAAGAGCAAAGTGTCAAAAGAAGATCTTTAGTGCAGAAAATTTGGAAAACATCAGTCTAAGGGGAGATTGTTGGATCTAAAATTGAGAATGAAGCTTGCCAAATTGAAGATTACAACATGCATGAAGTTGACGGTTCTAAAGATGATGCAAGAGTTTGATAACATTAGCCTAAGGGGGAGATTGTTGGGTCTAAAACGTGTAATCTAATGTTATCAACGAATCAAGTCAACAAAGTCAACGCCAGCAAGTCAAAGTCAACACGCAAGTCGACACGAGAAGATCGAAGAAAGATATGGCGTGTGAAATATCGTGATTTGATAGTTATAGTGCTTTAGATAATTAAATATATTTGATTAGACAAAATATATTTATTATCTTATTAATTAATTAGTTTTTCTTGTTTAGTGCCACTTTTAGTAAGCTATTATCTCTAGTGACCTAATTGTAATTAGCCTAAAGTGGTTTCGGCTATAAATAGTAAGAGATGATTAGGGTTTTGCAACACACTTAGAGAGATTTGAGGGGCTAAATTGTATTCATCTTTTGCAAATCTTTTCAAGAGTTTTATTGCTATATTTTTGGTGTGTTCATCTTGATTTCTTTATCAAAATCAGATTTTTTTCTCGATTTGATCCTACAGATTGTTAAGTGAAGTTACAGGCTGGAAGGAAGAGAAGATAACACTAAGGGTGGATAATGTTTCTGCAATAACACTCATGAAGAATCCCGTTGTTCATGGAAGAAGCAAGCACGCTGATACACGCTACCATTTCATAAGAATGTGTGGAGAATGAGCACATCAATGTGGAACACATCAGTGGAGAACTACAACAGGCATATATACTAACAAAAGCACTTGCAAGGGTCAAGTTTGCTACAATGCAAGAACTGCTTGGAGTTCAAGATCTACAACAACTCAAGGATGTTCATGATTAGGGGGTGAATGAAACCACTAATCCTTCACATCCATAGTACAAGGGTCCATTTGTATATAGTATAAAGACAATTTAGTTGTATATTAGTGGAAGTTATAAAGTTCAGGGACTACTTGTGACAAGACGGAAAGTTGATAACCAACTCCCCACATGAATTGACATGTCTCCAATGAAGACATTTGATCGTCGGCTTCAATACAAAGACAAAGGGATTCGACTTATGGTTTGTATAGACACACCTCTTCACATCGATTCTCAGCCACAAGATTCAATAGACGCACCCGTTCGTGAAAGGACATGTCTTTACACTCGCACCATTTGAACACTATAAATAGGGATAGATTCATTCATTGTAAATAACTAATGCAAAATTCGAAACTCAGCATATATCAAAGTTCTGTTTTAGTTTATCATTCACGTTCTAAAGATCAAAGATCAATCTAGGAAACAAGTATTACTAGCATAATTTCTTACTTGATTTCTGTCTAACAATAAACTATTTGATTCTTAAAACGAGTTCAACAACGGTTTGGGAATCACAGTCAGTTCATTCCAAAATTATGCGAATATTGATACGAACCCAATTCTGGGATTGGGTCACCCTGGATCTGGCCAAGCCCAATCGAAACTAAATGGAGGGAACCCGCAGGAGGGAAAACTGCTGGAGGGAAATCGGATGGAGGGAAAAAATACGAGGAAAACAGGGAATGATTCAAGAATTAAGGAGGTGAAATCGTGGGCAGAAAACTACCATATTTTTAGTATTTATATTTCCAGATTTTGTCTAGTATTATGTAGTTGGTTTTATTTTCTGAAATTAGGATTTTATACCTTAGAAGCGGAGATTAGCCTTCTTGAATTGGCCAACTATCACGTTCCGTGTGACACCTGTGTCACTGTGACCGTCAAACAAACACCAAACCAGTGAAATTTTGTGTTCCATACTTGGGATTTGTGAAAATATGTGTATCATTTGCACATATCAATTCTTGTTCGATTTCGGGCTTTAAATCGCTTTCTAGAAGGTTATACGTCATCCGATGCGTAAATATAACCAGTTTAATGCAACAAACCCTCCGGAATAGTGAAATAGTCTTAACATACCTTAAATAACCTTTACATGACTTAGAAATAAGTTTTGGATGGTTTGGTATGCCGAAATCAAGTTTATTCGCTCACAGGGACTATTTGCGTCAACTTGCAAAAGTCTGCGGTTTCGTAAGACAATGTACAGTCCGGGACTTGATCATAAGTTAAACATACCATATATAACCTAAACATGGCTTAGAAATAAGCGTTGATAGGTTCGGTGTGCAAAAACATGCTTATATGATCTTACAGGGACTAAAAGTGTCAAAAACGGCGTAAGTTTGCATTTTTTGCGCATATCTTACGTTCTGGACACATCTGGACATCCAAAATTTTTGTACACACTAAAATATTTTTATTTTAGTGATCGGCATGCAAAAATACCATTCGTCGCTTAATTTGGTTCGTTTTCGCGTCCGTTTGAGTTTCGTCGTAATTTAGCTAACAACGCGACCGTACGACCAAACGAGCCGACATCCGAGAGTGTTCCAAGCATATTTTGAGTCCTCTAAACTTTATTGACCTTGTAGAGCCTTGAAAATGGCTTAACGGGGGTCAAAAGGGGCTGAAATGGGCTTAAAACACATGCAGGGACCTGAACTGTCAATATTCAAACTTTGGCTGATCTGGGAGGGTCAGGCGGGCCGCGTAAGCCCCCTGCCTATCCTTATGCGGGCCGCCTCAGATGCCCAGTGACCAGAAAGTTGTTTTTTGCCATTTTGTTGCTAATTCAGGGGCTGTTTATGCAAATTCTTTGTGTGGTAACCAAGTTACCACCTCTCCAAGGCTTTGCACCTGCTCCTAACACTTGTATGGATGAGATTTATTGCTTAATGGCTAAACAAACCACTTGTAATGATCCTAGTGCATCACCACAAGTATAAATAGCCCATCCATTTCATTCATTCCTTGCTTTTTCTTCTCATTCTTCTCTCTACATCTGCTTTGGGAGCATTCTCAAGCATTTGGGACTTTGTCTTCTTTGTAGAAAAGATAGCAAGGACCTTAAGTAAGCCTTCTTTCATTCTTTTATTTGCTTTTTCCTTATGTAGTGCAGAAAGTCAAACGTTTGGCCAACAGTTTGACTTTCGGTTTTGACCATCAATTGGTCAAGTCAAAGTTCGATTGAACTTTGACACGTGATTGTAATCACGATAGTTATAATCCTTCGTGATTATAACCGCTAATTACCACGTTAACTAGGTGTAGTGTCGAGTCAAAGTTTCGGTCAAAATGCGTTTTAGCATGCATTTTGCAACGGAACTACTTTAGGGTATCAAAACACTTTGTTTTGATACCAAATAAGTAGGTTAAACATGTTTTGACATGTTTAACTCGACACTATTAGTTTAGTGCTTGTTTAGGGTCGTAAGGTAAGCGGTCTAAACAACCGCTTAGACTTTCGAACCCGACCCGTTTGGTCGATCTTTAGGATCCGACCAAGCTTAGTTAGTGATCATAGTTGCATAGGGAATAACCACTGAGGTTATACCTTATGATCACATAGGATTGCTTAGCCATTTGCTAGTTAGCTTGTATGCCCATAGGAAATGACCAAAATGCCCTTTTGAAGCTAAAATCCGTATTTTTGCCTATGTGAACTTATTTTTGACATATAATCTGATTTAGTAACATGTTTAGGGATAATTGGGCATGTAAGACTTGGCATAGCACATAGTTAACCATCCGAACATAGTTTTACGGTAACGACGCCTTATAGTAGCTTATGTTACCATAATGTGTCGAAACGGGTCAAAAGCACTTAGGTAGACTTTCCAATCAGAATGTAAGGTCTATTAAATCATACCATATGAGTTTAATTACTCGTTTGATTTATAGAACCTCATTCTATCCTATCTCCCGATTTAGGTCCGGTTATTTACATAGTTACCTATATAGGGTGCCGTTTGATTCCCTGATCACTCTAGCTTTGCTTGGTTGTTGTTCAAGACTTCTAAGCACCCTCAGGTGAGTACATAGTCCCCTCTTTTACTGTTTTCAAACTGTTTTGGGGTGGAACACATGTGCCTACTTGATACTTTCATGTTTCCCATGTTTTTATATCATATACTTACTATGTTCCATAGTACACTATTAGTAAACGATTTGATTATGTTTTGCTATGTATGTTCACTTAACATGCTAGCATATTGATTTCCGTATATTACATTTGTCGCATATGCTCAGCCAGCATATGGACACTTTGCTTTACATTTTGAACCGTAGTAACCGTATGATCCTGTGAACCGTTGTAACCATTTGATCCTATGAACCGTTTGTGATTACTTGACTATGTGAATCGATTGTAACTGTTGATTGACATGAACCGTTTGAAATCTGTTTGAACCGTTGGGTTAGGGAAGTGATTAGGTAACGGGGCGGGTGTAATGTGTTAAAAGCATGGTGGATACGCCGCTGGTACTTCCTATATATAAGTGCTTTTAATACATTATATGTCGTTACGTTAACTAGATCACTTGGGCAAGGTTATTGAAACAAAGATATATTACAAGGTTTTTCCAACGATATATATATATATATATATATATATATATATATATACTAATCGAATTTTATTCCAAAAACGATTTACAATTTGGGTTTAATTAAACAAATGTTTTGGAGTTAAGAATCATGGCTACGAGATTTTATAAACTGTAACCAATTTGATTTGAGTTGGTTATTTATGTCGCAATACTATACTTTTCAAAACATGGTTTTTAAATAAGTATTGCAATACGTAAAACGAGCCATAAATTCTGAAACTCATACAAAACCTATGTACTCGCCGGCATTTTTATGTTGACGTACCTATTTTCACATGTGTTTCAGGTACAATAATTGATGACGCTTGATGATGATATTGGTGTATTCTCACATAGGAATGGACAAGGCCTTAGCGACTTTAAAACTTGGAGGATAATAGTTGTATTTATCTAATTTGTATCAAAACATTTAGTTCAAAAATTCAACAAAACGAAACTATTTATCCCATGGTTGTGAAACAATGATTCTGTTACAACACTCCCCGACGTTTCTGCCATGTTTTGTTGTTTTACGTGGTCGGGGTGTGACAGAAGAGTTGGTATCAGAGCCAATGGTTATAGGGAATTAGGTTATTAGTAATGTTTTGACCTAGACTATAACCTTCCTAGGACCCTAACGTGAGTTTACTTTCGTTTAGTCATAAAACAATGTCGTCACCTATCCTTAGGTGATAACCACAACGAGAACATAATAACGAATCCGCTTCGAAAATTTATCATCTATTCTTGGATGATTAATTACTAGGTTTTGAACCTTCTGTTATAAGGTTTTGAACCCTCTGTTATATGGTTTTGAACCCTTCCCGTTTGATTCATCCTTGGCTTTGTGCCTTTTGAGTTTTCAAAATCTCGTCAAAGTTTGGGTCTAAATAATGTGAACACGTGCGAACTGGAAGAGTGAATGCCTGTACCCTGAGTTTTCTGTCTAAGGCTAGAGTGTTCGTACAAATCCGCAGTATCGGACCAGTCACTCTTACCTGGGAACTCTTGGGGTGAATGTTCACTTATAGGCGAGCATGTCTTCAGTGATATGTTATATTGACCTATTTACTTTGATTTGTCTCAATGTTGTTTGTTTGTTTTAAGTAACGAACAAATGATCACAATCATTATGCCTTGTCAATATTCTTAACATCCAGTTTTGAATATCCAATGACATCCCACTAATTTTCCCTCATGTTTCTTTACCCTTTTAGAATATGCCTCCTCGGCGTGATCAAGCTCAGGATGCCGCCTTGGCAGCCTTAATCACTCAACAAATCACTGCTGTACTCCCGAACCTTATCACCCAGATAAACCAGGCAAACAATAACAATAACAATGTTCAGTGCACCTTTAAGACATTCAACTCAGCTAAGCCATCAAAGTTTTCTGGGTCCCAAGGAGCAACTGCACTTCTGCAGTGGTTCGAGAGTTTAGAGAGCACCTTCAGACATGTTCAATGTCTAAACGAGCGAAAGGTAGATTTCGCATCTAGTGTCTTTGAGAAACGAGCTTTGACGTGGTGGAACGGTGTGGTGAGAGATAGGGGTGCCGATGTGGCACTGGCTCAAACGTGGGAAGAGCTTCGAGCTCTAATGATGAAGGAATTCTGTCCTCGTCATGAGATCAGGGTCTTGGAAAGGGAATTTGACGATCTTAAGTAAGAAAGCGGTGAGCATCGAGCCTACATGGACCGTTATGAGGAATTAAGTCTGTTATGCCCAAACATGGTCACGCCTTTGGATAAGGCAATCGAAAAGTACATTGATGGCCTCCCTGACTCAGTACAGGACATTGTGACTGGTAGTAATCCCACTACAGTTAGACAGGCCATTGAGCTATCCGCTACCTTGACTGAATCTCAGATCAGGAAAGGTAAACTTTTTCGAAAAAAGTGACAAGAAACCGGTTGAGGAATCGAAACCAAGGGATGAACAGACTGAATCCTCCAAGAAGTCAAAGAAGCGAAAGGCTTCTCAGAACTTCGCCGTGGTTGCTCACAATGATCAAGCCATTCCCAACCAACCAGCTCAACCCCCTGCTAGGAAGCCCTACAACGGAATTGCACCTTTGTGCAACCAATGTAGCCTACATCATCATGCTGGTGTGAAATGCCGCACATGCCAAGTTTGTAGACTCATAGGCCATACAACAAGAGTTTGCCCCGCTGCAGCTGCACCAAATCAAGCTGGCAACAATCCTGCTCAGGGTCGTTTTCCACCAGGTTCTTGCTTCAACTGTGACGAGATAGGCCATTTCCGAAGAAATTGCCCAAGGCTTGCTAATGCAAATCCAGCGCAGGGATGAGCATCTGGCCGACAGAAAGACAACACTGTTTGGAAATAATCAAGCTTTTTGTATTATTTTCTTTTGTTGTCAAGGTCTAAGAAACAGTTGTTGTTGTTTATAAATAAAGCTTTTTATTTTACATCGCAATATATTGTTATGGTTGCATGTATAAACAACATATCCCCTACAACACCGACAATCAAGGAGTCGCATTCCTTGAAGAACAGACCTACCCCCAAATTTCTTCCATTTCACGATCTCTTGCGTCTTCCACGAAAATCCTAAGTACCCGTTTCCTTCTAGGAAACGAAGTACAAGGCGCAAGTTACAACGCTGGACGAATACCAAATCCTTGATAGGATACCTAAGGGTATTTCCGTAAGTCCTCAATTGTTGTATACATTAATTCGAATGTGGTGATTTTTTTTGTAATCAAAAATCGAATTTTTGGAAGATCATCCTATCTTTTCAGATAGATGTTTGAGGACATTGAAGTCCATCGACTGGGTTCCTGGTATACCTCGAATGCCCATATTCAAATCGACGTCAAGTTTATAGCAATCAATAACAAGATAATAACAAATCCAAGAAAAACATTTATGCGTTTATGTGTTGATCCAATCAATGCTGTCTTAAGCTTGTTCAAATTCAATCCCTTTCACATTACAAAACAAACTGTGCGGACTGTGCAAGGAATTACGTAATTATGGAGGCCTACATAATTATGGAATTTAGTGCACAGAAACCACAGTGAGTTTTGTCATGTGTCCAGAGTGAACCCTGTTCATTTCCGATTCTGATGAAGCACCCGTTGAAGAAAAATGAACTAGCTATTCATTTTTCACTTCTGAAAGAATATCCGTTGATGGAAATGAATATCCGTTTGTTTGATCCTTCATTTCCGTTCTGATGAAGAATCCGTTGAGGAAAATGAATCATCCATTCATTTTTCACTTCTGAAAGAATATCCGTTGATGGAAATGAATATCCGTTTGTTTAATCCTTCATTTCCGTTCTGATGAAGAATCCGTTGAGGAAAATGGATCATCCATTCATTTTTGCTTCTGAAGAATATCCGTTGAAGGAAATGAATATCCGTTTGTTTATCCTTTTCATTTCCATTTCTGAGGAAGCAACAGTTGGAAATGACTCCGTCTGTTCATTTTCGTTTCTGAAGATTATCCGTTGAGGAAATGAATATCCGTTTGATTATCCTTTTTCATTTCCGTTTCTAAGGAAGCAACCGTTGGAAATGACTCCGTCTTTTCATTTCCGTTTCTGAAGATTATCTGTTGAGGAAATGAATATCCGTTTGATTTTCCTTCATTTCCGTTTCTGATGAAGCATCTGTTGAAAATGACTCCGTCCGTTCATTTTCATTTCTGAAGAATGTCTGCTAAGGAAATGACAGGATTATGCCTTGCATATCTCTGGTGGTTATTTGACACAAAATCACAGACAGACTCCTACGAATAAATTTCGGGACGAAATTTCCTAAAGTAGGGGAGACTGTGACACCTGTGTCACTGTGACCGTCAAACAAACACCAAACCAATGAAATTTTGTGTTCTATACTTGGGATTTCTGAAAATATGTGTATCATTTGCACATATCAATTCTTGTTCGATTTCGGGCTTTAAATCGCTTTCTGGAAGGTTATACGCGATCCGATGCGTAAATATAACCAGTTTAATGCAACAAACCCTCCGGAATAGTGAAATAGTCTTAACATACCTTAAATAACCTTTACATGACTTAGAAATAAGTTTTGGATAGTTTGGTATGCCGAAATCAAGTTTATTCGCTCACAGGGACTATTTGCGTCAACTTGCAAAAGTCTGCCGTTTCGTAAGACAATGTACAGTCTGGGACTTGATCATAAGTTAAACATACCATATATAACCTAAACATGGCTTAGAAATGTTAGTGCACTACATCTGTTGATTCCGTCTAGGTGTCTAGGATCAGGTCTTACATCGTATTGTATAGCATAGGGCACGAAATACGAGAAAACAGGAGTCTGTATAGGTTTTATATGTGTGGGTCGCTCTTATGGACATAGAGTTCTTGGACCGCTTTTGTGAACATGTCTGGACCGCTCTTATGGACATGTGTCATATGAGCGGACTAGAATGCCTATATATAGTGGTTACACGAGCGATCCTCATAACGTGTATGTGAAGTTCCACGCCGAGCTCTGTCGGTGTGACGATCGAGCTGTAAAACGTTTGATATCAATAAAACAAGCAGTTAAAAAGGAGAACAAGCTACTTCTACTTGTATTTCTTATTATTCCGCATCTGAAACGCAAGAGATAACCTCTGAACGACTCGTTCGGGTCAACATACGATCCTACAAGTGGTATCAGAGCTTGGGAGGAGGTTTTCTGCAGATTGTAGCTGTTTATCATCATTTCTTCTCACTTCTACACCTTCTTTTCTGGTTCAGGAAGATTTCACGGTTAGAATTTGCTCAAATTTTCACAGCTTGTGCGCAATAGTATCGAGATAAACCCTGGAAAGTTTGTAGCCAAAATTCGAAGTTTTTATGGGTCAAATCATGTTCGTAATGTGGACCGCTCGAAGTGACGTCATCGTGAACCGCTCTTAGATCACGTTTTGGATCGCTCATCCGTACACATTTAAGGTTGAACCGCTCAAAATTGATAGTTTGAACCGCTCAAGTGTACAATTTTACTTCTGGTCCGCTCCAAATATTACTTTCTGGTCCGCTCCAAAGAACAATCTTGGACCGCTCATTTGAACAATCTTAGACCGCTCATTCGAACAATCTTAGACCGCTCATTCGAACAATCTTGGACCACTCGAACGAAAATTGTTGCTGGACCGCTCCAAAGGATATTTTTGAATCGTTTTTCTGTCATCTGCATTGAAAAACGTGTTAAGTCAGTATGGATTCCGAGTTCTACAATGCGTTTGCAACACCATCATCACCAGCTGCGATTGCTCAAGCCATGAATCTTGAAAACGAGACGGGAACCACCCAGAAACCCCCGAAATTGATGAGCATTGAAGAGTATTATGGATGGAAGGATCGGTTTGAAAACTGGGTTCAGGCAAATCATCTCAGATCATGGGAATGCATATTGGAAAAGTACACATTGCCTCGAACAGAATTGCAAGTTGTTAAACAAATATCCGAATTCTCAGAACAAGAACGTGCAATGTACAGAGCAGAGAAAATGATGATCAGTTTGTTACAGCAGGCGATTAAAGAAGATATATTCATTTTGCTACAACACGACAAAACTGCAAAATCAATTTGGGATGCTTTTAAGTAAAATTCGAGGGCAGTGAAAGTATGATCAAAAGCAAGAAGGCATTGCTTAAGAAAGAATTTGATTTGTTCTGTAGTTTGCCAGGAGAGGACACTAAGAAGTTGATCGAAAGATACTGTCATTTGGTGCGATCATTGTCAATGTTGGGTGTCGATAAAGCTCGTGAAGAATATGTTGATAAGTTGGCTGATGCGTTACCTCAGAAAGAGTGAGGAACGTATTTGATGATACTGAAAAACATGGGTGTTTATGTGTAACACCCCGAAAACGGGTTTACTAATCAAACCCCGTTAATACTAAAAGACGGGTAAAGCACCGTTAGCGGTAGAAGTAACCTGGTAAATATTAGGAATTTAATAAATAAACCTAATATTTAATAAAACGTGAATGAATAATTTTAAGGAAATAAGTTTATAAAGGCCCGAGTTAACGGGACTTAAAAACATAACGGGTTATAACTTTCTGAACCCGCTAAAATAACAAGGAATAATTAATCTAGTTAGTAGCATGTGCTTAAGTGACTAATGGTGAGTTATAGCTTCATTAGAACAAAAGGAAACATGAGGGACTAATATTGTTAACTGAGAAACATGTTTTATTAAAATAAAAGTTAAACACCAAAACACACACTTAAAGTGTGTGTTCTGGTCGACATTTTCCACAGGAGCAAAGGAACTCCTTTGTTCAACCCTAACTAGTCTAAATCCAAGAAATTGAAAGGCCAAATCAGTCCCAAATCAAAATCCAAGCATGGATTAGTGATCACCTCAGTGAAATGATCATAAGGTATGTGAAATTTCGTTGAATGATTCCAATTGAAATTCTGAATCAATACTTGAAACTCGAAATTCATGATGCATGATAGTTGCTTGGATGAAATAGGAATGAGATAGTGATTAGGGATAAACCCTAGTCAATTACTTGTTGGAATTTTGCTCAATTCTTGTTAATTCACAATCACCATTGAAGGTGATAAGTGGGTTTTGTAAGAATATGTTAAACACTAGAATTTTGATTGTTGTTCTAGTGTAATTTGAGCTCTAGGAAGTGAATTCAGATTTTGTTAATGTGAAAATTGATATGAACATGCTTAATTGGTATTAAGCTTGGCTAAATAACTAGTTATGAAAATTGATTGTTGATTTTATAGAATATGCCCACAAGGTGTTTGTTAAAATGCCTAAGTGAATATTCATATTATGAATTTTGAAATGAAACGCATATTTCTTTGTTTGACTAATTGCGTGAAAGATGGGGTAAAGCGGGTTCTAATCATAATGTTGATTCGACTTAATTGCGTAAACCATGTGATCAAAAAGTAGTTAACTTTTGATAAGCTAAGTTAACTAACCATGAAGCCGAATAGTAGCTTCGGCATAGAAAATAAGTGAGGTGGAATAGTCGAGATTTTATGACTAATTTAACCGCCTCGTAAATGATTTAAAATAGTTTGACGCCTAACGAGCTAGGTGGAGGCTTGGGAAAGGAAGCGGGTCAAACAAATCAAGAAAGGAGGAAAAGCACAATTCGGATGCAAGGTAAGTAAAGCTTACATTTTAGTTACTTGATACCTATTGGTTTGATAGGTCGTGAATAATAAGTCTTGTTTTAAATTATGATGTTCCGACACGGCAAGTGCGGTCCGGAACAAAAGACAATGGACATAAATCATGTTTAATGGATAAAAGGAGCTAATGTGGTTGATTAGTCATGAAATGACTAAAAGATAATGAGTTTTTAATGGTTACCTTATAAGGTGAACCATTGCAAATAGTAAGGGTAAAATGGCACTTTGGTCATTTGTGAACAATAACCGTCTAATTGGGGAGGGACACATTATAGCTTGGGTTATAATGGGTCAAAGAAATAAATAAATGATTTACAAGTAGAACGACTATACGGTGTAAACCGAAGTTAGTCATATAGATAAGGTGGTAATAAATACTACCTCATAGAGCTTCATGGTCCTTTAGACCAAACGGGTCAAAAGGTGAAATTATCACCCTTGACAATATTGACTAATAATTGTTGAGCTATGTGATTATAGAAATAAATATCAGATGGATATGTACATCGCTATCGCTTAGCGGCTACTAAGGCAAGGTATCGAAACGAATCAATATATTGATTCGAGCCAGGTATGTATATTTGGTCAAATCATCATTAGAACTTGAAGCTCAATGAGGGCTAAACAAGTTAAAATGGACATTGGGTTATCTTTTAAGTAAACCGAATGATTTAGGTTATTGTCATTATGTTTTAAGAACATGATGTCTATTTAAACAAGATTCCTAGTTCATCCAGTGGAATTTTGGTCAATTACAACATGAAAAGTCCTTTGTTGTTAAGAAAGGGTTTAAGATGACTAAAACGCCCTCGTAAGCAAAATCGAGTAAATGAACCTTAAGAGTCGTTTAAAAACAAGTTATATGATCAAGCAAATACTTTGAATAAGTATAGAGAATGAAAAGGGTAAATCTTGGGTCAAAAGACTCAATATAAGTCTTTGTCGTAAATTAGCAATCCGACGAGAAAAACTCGGATTATATAGATCATCTCATTGAGCTCACCACAAATTTAGTTGTGGTTGAAGATCTCATAATAAGTAATGTGGTATAATAACGCTAGAAACGGATGAAAGCGTTTCATGCTCAAAATATGCATAAATATCCTTAACGGGTCAAAATATGCATATGAGCGTAAACGGGTTTAAGATACGTAAGGAACCCGTGACTTGAACCTAATATGATAGGAATTATTGAAATTATGATTACCGTGAAAATAAGGATCAAACAAACATGTTTCGTTTGATAAAAACATGAATGGGTCAAAATTACGGCAAATTGGAAAAGCTGGGTGTAGGGTCCACCGTAAATTACGGTGCCACCGTAATTTACGGTGGAAATGAAAAGTCTTACGGTAGCCCCCTACTGGTTTATGGTAGGGGCATGTAAAACCAGTGGCCACCGTAAATTACGGTGCCACCGTAATTTACGGTGGAGGTCAGGTTGAAATTGTTATTTTGTTATCAATTGTTCCTCGGACCCGTTTAGACACGTTTAAAACTCTGTATGACTAAGCATTTCATGTTTATGAAATGTAGGTACACTATGGGATGCCGGAAGACGATCAAGCTCAATGAAGAACCGAACACGATAAAGACTCATGCTTCCGCACATTGCCTCGTTGTAAATTTTAACGACGAATCCAATCACGTTTGTAGAATAGCTTATGAATTGTAAAAGTTTTAATTTACTCGGAATTTTCTAAGGATACTTAACACTAAATACATGTCTGTATTCGTAATTTATACGAAAACCTTTAAAATAATAGCTAGAGTGTTACAAGTTGGTAATCAGAGCTCATGGTTAAAGAATAAGGTGTGTTCGGTTCGATACTTGATCGCAAATCCGGTAAGTGTATGTTTGTTAATCGTTAGTGTATTAAAGTGTTGTAAACAACACATAGGGTTATCGTGAAATACACGTTACCCCAAATTAAATGATAGACATGGTTAACAACATTTCGTGCGTTGACACATATAGTACAAGAGCCTTGTACTATGATACGGGCATTTAGTAAAGTTGACATTACTAACCTTGTGAATGTCTTGATTGAAGGACACTTACATTTAAAGATGGCAAAGGTTAAACAAATGCAAGATGTGATAGAGGAACAGTCCGAGGCATGACAAGAGGAGCATGCCCATCAAGGACTAAATCGCGTAACGACCGCGAACAAGGCTAATGGCAAGAGAAGCCCGTTAGGGCAAGCATTATCAGGTGCACGTTTTAAATCATTGCATAAATAGTAATATGCAACAGATATGTAGAGATTGAAAGTTGCATATGTAGATTGAAAACTTGGAAAGACCTGAATAGAAAACCTATCTGGGATATTGTTTCCAAGAAAAACAGATAGAGGTATTACTTACATAGGGCGTGATGTGAAAACTGTAAAAAGGTCATGCGTGTCATGTGTTAATCGCTTACTCTGGCCAAGTAAGTAGCGGCATATGATACCATGAACTTCTTATGGCGGACACGTTTACATCCGATGTAGTAAGGGCAGGGTGAATGGGACTAATTAAAAAGTACCCAAATGAATCAGATAAGCAAAATATTTGATAATAATGTAAACGCACAACCAAGTGATGGGAGCGTATTACATTAGGATAATGAGCCCGAGTGAAGGGACAAACAAGCACGTAAAATGATTTAGACAAGTATTGGGAGGGAGTGTACTTACACTCGAACCCAGAAAACATCAAGCATGTAAAATGATTTAGACAAGTATTGGGAGGGAGTGTACTTACACTCGAACCCAGAAAACATTAAGCATGTAAAATGATTTAGACAAGTATTGGGAGGGAGTGTACTTACACTCGAACCCAGAAAACATCAAGCATGTAAAATGATTTAGACAAGTATTGGGAGGGAGTGTACTTACACTCGAACCCAGAAAACATCAAGCATGTAAAACGATTTAGACAAATATTGGGAGGGAGTGTACTTACACTCGAACCCGGAAAATGCAAATATGTCCCTTAACGGGTCATTTTTGTAAAACGTCGAACTTAAAGACAAAGTCAGAATATAAAAATGAAGCGAGGTCTTAATGCATACCGGGAGGGTTGCAATAATAACGACTTTGGTAAAACACCCGGTGGATGGGTAAGAATTAAACACATGCGTAAACCGAGAAACGAGAACATGAATTTAAAGTCAAAAGACTCGGATCATGAGTTATGACTAAAAGACCATAAAAATTTCGTAAACAGAAATTCTGATAATTATATTCAACTATGTTGAGATTGAACGGGTTGAATAAAGCATAATGCTTGAAGGCGTAAGTAAACGCAAGCCGGATAACGGTAAGCTTGAGACAAATGAATTTCAAACGTAAAAAGAGTGCTTTGACACCCAATATATATTTTAATAAGACACGAGTAAAAAGAGTGATCTACGGGATCAACATAACCTTTAGGGTTATAAACAAATGAGAGATATACGGACTAAAACGACCCACGGGTCGTGATTAGAAAGAAGTTATAAGGACTTCGCCTTAAAGAGGTGAATGTCTAATAAAATATATATACATATATATATATATATATATATATATATATATATATATATATATATATATATATAAATAGCCCATAAGGCTAAGTGATAAAACCTACGGGTTAGATGGAATAAAGCGAGGAAATCAGTTAAGAATCCCCGCATAAAAACTAAGACTGTAAAGGATTAAATTACGGACTGTCAATATCCCAGTATGGCTGATTGACACAAGTTAAAGAAAAGATCCTAAAACTAAAACTTCGGTTTTAGTAAGAAATAATGTTTTTACAAACATAAATTCTGATAGGAATTTAAATAGCAAGCATGAAATATACAAGTCTTGACACTGATAGACGCAAGATGATATATTCGAAAAGTGATATTCTCAAAAATGAAGGGTTGATATAAATTAAACATGATGTAACACAATCACGGTCAAGAAATGTAATGTGAAGTAAAATCACAATATAACCAAGCAAGCGGTAAAAAGGAACTGGACAAATAAGTCTAGTTAATGAGACCGGTTAAAGTCAGCAATTTAAGTTAAGAAATTTGGTTCGCTTGTAAACGGTAAATTTGGTATAACTAAACCGAATACGTAAATTTGAAAACAAAAGAAACTGTTGCTAAAAGTGAAAGATTTCACTAAAGACCTTTAAACGGGTCAAAGCAACGGATTCATAAGGAAATTCGATAGTATATGAAAGCGATGGGTATCGCTACGTTAACTAAACTAGTGGAAATAACGAGATTACGTCATTTCGAAGTTACACTATGTCAAATGAGATATGTAGACAAGTAGTAACCAGAGAGATGTTACCGTACCTTTCGGGTAATACTAACGATTGGTTAAAAAGTATAAGTAATGTTTAAAATATTTCTCGGATCGAATAACTTGAGTTTAAACTCAATGAATTATGTAAGAAAAGGTTTCGAGGACGAAACCTCTTTAAGGGGGGTAGACTTGTAACACCCCGAAAACGGGTTTACTAATCAAACCCCGTTAATACTAAAAGACGGGTAAAGTACCGTTAGCGGTAGAAGTAACCCGGTAAATATTAGGAATTTAATAAATAAACCTAATATTTAATAAAACGTGAATGAATAATTTTAAGGAAATAAGTTTATAAAGGCCCGAGTTAACGGGACTTAAAAACATAACGGGTTATAACTTTCTGAACCTGCTAAAATAACAAGGAATAATTAATCTAGTTAGTAGCATGTGCTTAAGTGACTAATGGTGAGTTATAGCTTCATTAGAACAAAAGGAAACATGAGGGACTAATATTGTCAACTGAGAAACATGTTTTATTAAAATAAAAGTTAAACACCAAAACACACACTTAAAGTGTGTGTTCTGGTCGACATTTTCCACAGGAGCAAAGGAACTCCTTTGTTCAACCCTAACTAGTCTAAATCCAAGAAATTGAGAGGCCAAATCAGTCCCAAATCGAAATCCAAGCATGGATTAGTGATCACCTCAGTGAAATGATCATAAGGTATGTGAAATTTCGTTGAATGATTCCAATTGAAATTCTGAATCAATACTTGAAACTCGAAATTCATGATGCATGATAGTTGCTTGGATGAAATAGGAATGAGATAGTGATTAGGGATAAACCCTAGTCAATTACTTGTTGGAATTTTGCTCAATTCTTGTTAATTCACAATCACCATTGAAGGTGATAAGTGGGTTTTGTAAGAATATGTTAAACACTAGAATTTTGATTGTTGTTCTAGTGTAATTTGAGCTCTAGGAAGTGAATTCAGATTTTGTTAATGTGAAAATTGATATGAACATGCTTAATTGGTATTAAGCTTGGCTAAATAACTAGTTATGAAAATTGATTGTTGATTTTATAGAATATGCCCACAAGGTGTTTGTTAAAATGCCTAAGTGAATATTCATATTATGAATTTTGAAATGAAACGCATATTTCTTTGTTTGACTAATTGCGTGAAAGATGGGGTAAAGCGGGTTCTAATCATAATGTTGATTCGACTTAATTGCGTAAACCATGTGATCAAAAAGTAGTTAACTTTTGATAAGCTAAGTTAACTAACCATGAAGCCGAATAGTAGCTTCGGCATAGAAAATAAGTGAGGTGGAATAGTCGTGATTTTATGACTAATTTAACCGCCTCGTAAATGATTTAAAATAGTTTGACGCCTAACGAGCTAGGTGGAGGCTTGGGAAAGGAAGCGGGTCAAACAAATCAAGAAAGGAGGAAAAGCACAATTCGGATGCAAGGTAAGTAAAGCTTACATTTTAGTTACTTGATACCTATTGGTTTGATAGGTCGTGAATAATAAGTCTTGTTTTAAATTATGATGTTCCGACACGGCAAGTGCGGTCCGGAACAAAAGACAATAGACATAAATCATGTTTAATGGATAAAAGGAGCTAATGTGGTTGATTAGTCATGAAATGACTAAAAGATAATGAGTTTTTAATGGTTACCTTATAAGGTGAACCATTGCAAATAGTAAGGGTAAAATGGCACTTTGGTCATTTGTGAACAATAACCGTCTAATTGGGGAGGGACACATTATAGCTTGGGTTATAATGGGTCAAAGAAATAAATAAATGATTTACAAGTAGAACGACTATATGGTGTAAACCGAAGTTAGTCATATAGATAAGGTGGTAATAAATACTACCTCATAGAGCTTCATGGTCCTTTAGACCAAACGGGTCAAAAGGTGAAATTATCACCCTTGACAATATTGACTAATAATTGTTGAGCTATGTGATTATAGAAATAAATATCGGATGGATATGTACATCGCTATCGCTTAGCGGCTACTAAGGCAAGGTATCGAAACGAATCAATATATTGATTCGAGCCAGGTATGTATATTTGGTCAAATCATCATTAGAACTTGAAGCTCAATGAGGGCTAAACAAGTTAAAATGGACATTGGGTTATCTTTTAAGTAAACCGAATGATTTAGGTTATTGTCATTATGTTTTAAGAACATGATGTCTATTTAAACAAGATTCCTAGTTCATCCAGTGGAATTTTGGTCATTTACAACATGAAAAGTCCTTTGTTGTTAAGAAAGGGTTTAAGATGACTAAAACGCCCTCGTAAGCAAAATCGAGTAAATGAACCTTAAGAGTCGTTTAAAAACAAGTTATATGATCAAGCAAATACTTTGAATAAGTATAGAGAATGAAAAGGGTAAATCTTGGGTCAAAAGACTCAATATAAGTCTTTGTCGTAAATTAGCAATCCGACGAGAAAAACTCGGATTATATAGATCATCTCATTGAGCTCACCACAAATTTAGTTGTGGTTGAAGATCTCATAATAAGTAATGTGGTATAATAACGCTAGAAACGGATGAAAGCGTTTCATGCTCAAAATATGCATAAATATCCTTAACGGGTCAAAATATGCATATGAGCGTAAACGGGTTTAAGATACGTAAGGAACCCGTGACTTGAACCTAATATGATAGGAATTATTGAAATTATGATTACCGTGAAAATAAGGATCAAACAAACATGTTTCGTTTGATAAAAACATGAATGGGTCAAAATTACGGCAAATTGGAAAAGCTGGATGCAGGGTCCACCGTAAATTACGGTGCCACCGTAATTTACGGTGGAGATGAAAAGTCTTACGGTAGCCCCCTACTGGTTTACGGTAGGGGCATGTAAAACCAGTGGCCACCGTAAATTACGGTGCCACCGTAATTTACGGTGGAGGTCAGGTTGAAATTGTTGTTTTGTTATCAATTGTTTCTCGGACCCGTTTAGACACGTTTAAAACTCTGTATGACTAAGCATTTCATGTTTATGAAACGTAGGTACACTATGGGATGCCGGAAGACGATCAAGCTCAATGAAGAACCGAACACGATAAAGACTCATGCTTCCGCACATTGCCTCGTTGTAAATTTTAACGACGAATCCAATCACGTTTGTAGAATAGCTTATGAATTGTAAAAGTTTTAATTTACTCGGAATTTTCTAAGGATACTTAACACTAAATACATGTCTGTATTCGTAATTTATACGAAAACCTTTAAAATAATAGCTAGAGTGTTACATTATGACAGACTAACAATCGGACAGTTTATTGAGAAGTTAGAGGGACAGGATCTGGAACAACAAAAGATCGCGAGGATGAATAATCCAAGTGGTCAATAGGATGTTAAAATGTACTATAAAGGTAGTATTCCAGTTTCTGAAGCCGAAAGAAGTCCAAAGATTCAAACCGCTTTCAGTGCTGGAGATTCATCAGATAAAGTTGATCAGGGTTCAAACAAGAGCAGCAGCGGGTATTCATCATTTCCGAGTGTGAATCCGAAAGAGACTAACACAAGCTTTCAGTCTCAGAGTACAATGACTGGAAACGGATACGTGATTCAATGCAACATAGCTCTCAACCTTCCAGAAGGTCAAAGCTTCTCTGAAGACACTGCAAAAGACCATATGGCACTTCTGGGTTCAGTTCTGTTATCTTATGAAGGTCTTGTTGCTGGTCGGATCGGAAATCCTATGCTCATCAAAGAGGATTACGATCAAATAGACGCAGAAGAGATGGAACTCATGGATATCAAATGGTGTCTTGCTAGTGTTCTTCGACGAGCTGAGAAATTCAAAACCATTACCGGGAGAAATGACTTTCTATATGCTCATGTATCTACTTTAGGTTTTGATAAATCTAAAGTTACTTGTTTTCGATGCAGGGAGAAAGGCCATTTCAAGCGGGAGTGCAAAGGAAGAGAAGCTAGCGGAGCACAGAATCCATTCGGGAAAGATGATTACTATCGTAAAGCTATCTATCAGCAAGTTGGTCAATCCCAAGAACCTCAGACAGCTCATGGGAGAAAGATTGAAGATCCCAAAAGAGCATGTTTGGTAGATTTCAGCTGGAGTGATTACATATCATCTGAAGCCACAGCAGCACGCATTATCGATCAAGATGATGAGAAACTACCAGAAGGTTTCAGTTGGGATATGTTTGTGGATAAGAAGGGAGAGTTTAAAGCTTTTATTGCCAAAATCGTCCGAGAGCCAGATTTGTTTGCTACTTGGATGAAATCGATTGGTGTGAATGTGTCTAGTGAAGATGAAAAGTCTGTGTCATCTGAAAGTTCAGATAGTATTGATAAACTTTCAGAACATTCTAGGGATGTTTCTGAAAGTTCAGATGAAGTTTTACAGGGTTTAGATGAGAGTTTATCAAGTTCTGATGAGAGTGTACAGAATGAAATTGTTTCAGAAAAAGCAGTTGTATTTGATAAAACACCGTCTGATTCTGGTGTTTCTGATGATGATTCTGAAAAATCTGTACAGTTTGATCAGTCACCAGTTGATAGTAGCAGTGATGTTGAGGAAGAAAAACATATAAATGTTGCTAAATCTCATCTTTCTCCTAAAAGTTTTCATTTCTATTTTGCAGAACGAATGGAGAAACTGAAAGAGAAACGAGTTGCTAGGGAACAACAAGTTGAATCTGAAGGTGATATTCAAAACGCTGAGAATGTTGCTGAGAAGATTACTGAGGTTGTGAAAGAAGAAGGAAAGGTAATTGAAGAAGAAAAAGTGGTTGAAGTTATTAAAACAATCGAAGTTGAGAAGATTGTTGAAGTCGTCAAGCCATGTGAGAAGTGTATGGAGGTTTGCAAGGATTGTGCAGCTAAAGACGACATCATAGCTGAGTACGAGAAAAAGAAGGAGCAGTTACTGTTCAATCTCAATTATGTGAAGGAATCGTATGACGTGTTGAACAAAACAGTAACTGGTCTCCAAACAACAAACTCAGAAAGAGAACAGGCGCTGACAATGATGAATGTAACTTTAATGTCAAAGCAAAAAGCTATAAATTTCTACATTGAAGAGAGTGCCAAATGGAAGCAAGAGTTGGAAACTGAAAAGATTGAAAACGAGAGAATTAGGCGGTTATTGTTAAGCTATACTACTTCTGATTATCTCATTGATCGTGTTTATCCAACTGTTGCAGGTATGGAAGCTTTCAAAGATGAGAAGCAGAAAGAGAAGAAAGACTGTGGTAAGAAATCGACTGTTAGTTACAACAAATGTCCACCTCCAATTTGGGATGGTTATTCACCTAGGAGACCAAATGAGGAGCAATTGGAAAAAGCAGTTAATATAAAGCTTAAAACCGACACAACTGACGTTTTACCAGACAACATAGATGTCACTTATACCTCGTCCGATACTGATCATGAGTCTGTTCTAATCAAAAAGGTGGTCGATCAGGTGTTGGATACTGATGAGGAGACCAAGTCGAAATCTGAGTCTGGAGGGTCAAATTCGTCAGTCAACAGTCAAAATTCGTCGGAAAAACGGTCTTATAGTAAAGAATTTTTATTGTCAAAGGCGGATTTGAATGATGAAACATTTGAAGTTGTGTATACTTTGAATGGTTCGGACAAATTATATTACAATAAAGAGTTCCCAATAATGAGTATTAAAACGGAACTAATAAACAAAACTTTCAAACTTATAGAGGTGAATATTCCAGAATTAAAAGTTTTGAAAAATCTAAAAAATATACTTCTAGAGTTCAGCAACGTTTAAACAAGAAAAAAGGTTACAACTCTGGTCCTAGTTTTCCAAAGAAACCTAGTCAGAATTGTAGCTACAAAAAGAAAGGTCTTGGTTTTATTCCACCAGAAAATGATAAAAATATGAAAAATTCTAAAATAAAATCTGAATTTGTGTCAGGTGGAAGTGCTGAGGAGGAACAACAGAAACCATTCTGGAGACAGTCTAATAATGAGTTTCTTGCTGAGAGAAAGAAGAATGGAGATGATATATGTTATCTAAGAGAGACAAGAACCTGTTATAGATGCAATGAAGCTGGTCACATTGCATGGAATTGCTCAAAAAATGCACAATCAAAACAGGGAGTTTCTCAGAAGTTGAAAGAGAAAGTTGTTGATGTTGACACACCAACCAATGGATCTAAAATTTTTGAAAATTCAAAATTTGAGGTTGGCGAGTGTTCGGAAAAGAATTTTTACAAAAAGAAAGGAAAAGACAACCAGGTATGGGTGGCAAAGAAAGGTGAAGTGAATGTCGGCGATGAATCTGGTTCCACAAAGCCAGAAGAGCCACAGGTGAAGAAGAAGATTTCAGTGAATGATGAAGAATTTCCATCATTGAAGTTTGAGGAAGAAAAGAAGAAAGTGGGAAAAACTGAGATTTCTGATCAGTTTTATAAAGAAAAGGATGAATTTGATGTCGAGAAAACATTCAATGGGAATGTGAAAAAGATTTTTGGGAAAATGTTGAGTGGGAGAGCTAAAGGGGTAAAAGATTTTTATGCAACTAAAAAGGCAACATACAACCCTACAGCTCAGGAACTAAAGGCCATCAAGTCTGAAAAGACTTGGTTGGAAGTTTGTTTTCCATGATAGTCTAAGGACTACGCCGGAGATCCCAAGTTCATATCGTGGATCAGGAATCGACATCTTTATAATGTTTGATGAGATTTTGAATAGTGTTTGAATGTTTTGCAGGTTGAAGGACTACGCCGGAGCTTCCAGGTTGGTAATTGCGAAGCAGGAATCGGCATCCTGATTGATAAAATGATGATGTAGACGTAACATTCCTACAAGTGATAATCTTGATCCCACAAGTGGTATTTGTGGTTAAATTTTGAGATGTTTGTATACTTTGAAGAGGTTACATTTACAAGTGGTACAGAAGGTTCTTAAATGAAAATGGTAAATCAGGGGCATTAAATTGTACTTGATTTACTATTCATGGCAAAAGATAGACAAGATGATGAACCACATCCCCGTTTTAAAAAGATAAACCTACAAGTGGTTGTTATCAACACAAATTCATTTTCCGGAAAAGTCATTTCGATTAAAAAAACTTAAGTGTTTTGAAATCTAAATGAGAAAATGGTTTGTGATAGGGGGAGTTCAGATTGTTTATGCCTAGTGAATGGCGATTTGATGTGATTCAGTGTCGGTTGTCAAGTTTTTCTGTATAGTTTGTTTTTACTTTTTATGTTTCTAGTGGGTCAAGAGTCTAGAAGTTTTCAAATTTCTTTAAAATGTGTTTGCATTTTAGGGGGAGTAGGGAAATTTCAGAAAATCCAAAAACATTTGAAAATTTGAAAAAGCCAAAAACATGATAAAATTCTAAAAAGAGTTTTTGTTGCGAAAAAGAGGAGATGATAGTACATCAGTGAACTATCATGGCACGCTAAAGAATTGAAAAGTTTAAAAAGTGTTAAAAAATCTTACCGCGGATGTGTCAGTAGATTTTCGCACATTTAGTAAATTGAAACGAGATATAAACCTAATTTAAACTTGCTTGATTCGTGGGTAACTATTCTTGAATATATGGGTAACCCCCGAAATCTTGTTTGAAAGGTCCCATATTCTGAGATACTAGGTCTTTATACTCAGTGATATCTGGGGTATTATCCTGGGACTTCTGCTGTATGGAAGTACTGACCTAGTCCCTAGATAATACTTTCTGCAAATGCTTTGAAACATAAGCGCCGCCCTCAGCATGCTGATAAAACAATAAAATTGATAGTCACTGCTGTTGAAATGCAAAAAGATCCTCTAAAGGGGACCCACCAAAAGTTGAGCCGTCATCTCTCTGCTGAACGGAAGTTCTGACCTGAGCTCTCACGGTTTCGCATTTAACCCCTTTACAGATATCAGCTGTGGTATACTCACCTGTAAGATTGAATATTTGGGATCTGGATACAGGAGTATATTCAAGTGGAGTGATACGCAATTAAGTTTAAGTCTCTAAAACATTAATAACGTATCTCGAATCAATTGAAATTTGTGTTGAGAATTTAAGAGGACAAACATACTGACAATCTAGGTAAATTGTTTAAAGCTTAAAATGAAATCAAGCTTAACGGTGTTGGTGATTTGTCTCATAAACTGATATGATCCTCTTGCACGAACTCACAAAAAATATTGTCTGTAAATATTATCTTTCTGTATAATTTTGTTTTCAAGTGGTGTCAGGTAATATCTCTCTGAAAATCCAAAAAGATTTTGTGTGTGTTTTAGCATAATTGTTGAAAAAGTCAAAAAGATTTTCGACAACTGATGTTGAAAAACTGATTTTCAAAATTCCGAGTGCTAAACATGATGAACAGAATTTGAGGGGGAGTGATTGTGTAAATCTAACTGTTTTCGTTAAATCTAACCTTCTTCAAGTGGTTCATCATAGATTGTTGAGAGAGAGTTATGTGTTGGTGCACAGGTTTTTGATATGTGATGAATCTAGAAAATTTATTTCTAGGTTAAGATTGTGCAGGTAACTAGGTTTCGATATTCTGAAAATATCTGTTGGAAGAGAGCCAAGTTTCGATCCTGGAAACCAATTCTGAAGACATTCGTTAGAGCCAGGTTGATCAATCCTGAAAGAATGATTAGAGTCAGATTCTGATCCTGAAGATCACGTCTGTTGTTGATGCTCATGAACTTAAGGAATCAAGAGATCTGATCAAGAGAATTAGAGTGTTTTTAGAGCCAGGTTATTTGATTCCGAAAACCTGTGAAGATCAGACAACGATCCTGAAGATGTTACTGAAGAACAAAAGAATGCCAGTAAATCAAGAGGGGGAGTCTGAAGATAGAGAGAAAGAGAAAGCCCAGAGACTGATCTAGACTGAATATGTGAAGACACAGTTTTACAGTCAAGGTGTGTTGGCGACTCCATCAACATCTGAGGGGGAGTCTGTTAGTGCACTACATCTGTTGATTCCGTCTAGGTGTCTAGGATCAGGTCTTACATCGTATTATATAGCATAGGGCACGAAATACGAGAAAACAGGAGTCTGTATAGGTTTTATATGTGTGGGTCGCTCTTATGGACATAGAGTTCTTGGACCGCTTTTGTGAACATGTCTGGACCGCTCTTATGGACATGTGTCATATGAGCGGACCAGAATGCCTATATATAGTGGTTACACGAGCGATCCTCATAACGTGTATGTGAAATTCCACGCCGAAGCTCTGCCGGTGTGACGATCGAGCTGTAAAACGTTTGATATCAATAAAACAAGCAGTTAGAAAGGAGAACAAGCTACTTCTACTTGTATTTCTTATTATTCCGCATCTGAAACGCAAGAGATAACCTCTGAACGACTCGTTCGGGTCAGCATACGATCCTACAAGAAATAAGCGTTGATAGGTTCGGTGTGCAAAAACATGCTTATATGATCTTACAGGGACTAAAAGTGTCAAAAAAGGCATAAGTTTGCATTTTTTGCGCATATCTTACGTTCTGGATATATCTGGACATCCAAAATTTTTGTACACACTAAAATATTTTTATTTTAGTGATCGGCATGCAAAAATACCATTCGCCGCTTAATTTGGTTCGTTTTCGCGTCCGTTTGAGTTTCATCGTAATTTAGCGAACAACGCGACCGTACGACCAAACGAGCCGACATCCGAGAGTGTTCCAAGCATATTTTGAGTCCTCTAAACTTTATTGACCTTGTAGAGCCTTGAAAATGGCTTAACGGGGGTCAAAAGGGGCTGAAATGGGCTTAAAACACATGCAGGGACCTGAACTGTCAATATTCAAACTTTGGCTGATCTGGGAGGGTCAGGCGGGCCGCGTAAGCCCCCTACCTATCCTTATGCGGGCCGCCTCAGATGCCCAGTGACCAGAAAGTTGTTTTTTGGCAATCTGTTGCTAATTCAAGGGCTGTTTATGCAAATTCTTTGTGTGGTAACCAAGTTACCACCTCTCCAAGGTTTTGCACCTGCTCCTAACACTTGTATGGATGAGATTTATTGCTTAATGGCTAAACAAACCACTTGTAATGATCCTAGTGCATCACCACAAGTATAAATAGCCCATCCATTTCATTCATTCCTTGCTCATTCTTCTCATTCTTCTCTCTACATCTGCTTTGGGAGCATTCTCAAGCATTTGGGACTTTGTCTTCTTTGTAGAAAAGATAGCAAGGACCTTAAGTAAGCCTTCTTTCATTCTTTTATTTGCTTTTTCCTTATGTAGTGCAGAAAGTCAAACGTTTGGCCAACAGTTTGACTTTCGGTTTTGACCATCAATTGGTCAAGTCAAAGTTCGATTGAACTTTGACACGTGATTGTAATCACGATAGTTATAATCCTTCGTGATTATAACCGCTGATTACCACGTTAACTAGGTGTAGTGTCGAGTCAAAGTATCGGTCAAAATGCGTTTTAGCACGCATTTTGCAACGGAACTACTTTAGGGTATCAAAACACTTTGTTTTGATACCAAATCAGTAGGTTAAACATGTTTTGACATGTTTAACTCGACACTATTAGTTTAGTGCTTGTTTAGGGTCGTAAGGTAAGCGGTCTAAACAACCGCTTAGACTTTCGAACCCGACCCGTTTGGTCGATCTTTAGGATCCGACCAAGCTTAGTTAGTGATCATAGTTGCATAGGGAATAACCACTGAGGTTATACCTTATGATCACATAGGATTGCTTAGCCATTTGCTAGTTAGCTTGTATGCCCATAGGAAATGACCAAAATGCCCTTTTGAAGCTAAAATCCGTATTTTTGCCTATGTGAACTTATTTTTGACATATAATCTGATTTAGTAACATGTTTAGGGATAATTGGGCATGTAAGACTTGGCATAGCACATAGTTAACCATCCGAACATAGTTTTACGGTAACGACGCCTTATAGTAGCTTATGTTACCATAATGTGTCGAAACGGGTCAAAAGCACTTAGGTAGACTTTCCAATCAGAATGTAAGGTCTATTAAATCATACCATACGAGTTTAATTACTCGTTTGATTTAAGAACCTCATTCTATCCTATCTCCCGATTTAGGTCCGGTTATTTACATAGTTACCTATATAGGGTGCCGTTTGATTCCCTGATCACTCTAGCTTTGCTTGGTTGTTGTTCAAGACTTCTAAGCACCCTCAGGTGAGTACATAGTCCCCTCTTTTACTGTTTTCAAACTGTTTTGGGGTGAAACACATGTGCCTGCTTGATACTTTCATGTTTCCCATGTTTTTATATCATATACTTACTATGTTCCATAGTACACTATTAGTACACGATTTCATTATGTTTTGCTATGTATGTTCACTTAACATGCTAGCATATTGATTTCCGTATATTACATTTGCCGCATATGCTCAGCCAGCATATGGACACTTTGCTTTACATTTTGAACCGTAGTAACCGTATGATCCTGTGAACCGTTGTAACCATTTGATCCTATGAACCGTTTGTGATTACTTGACTATATGAATTGATTGTAACCGTTGATTGACAAGAACCGTTTGAAATCTATTTGAACCGTTGGGTCAGGGAAGTGATTAGGTAACGGGGCGGGTGTAATGTGTTAAAAGCATGGTGGATACGCCGCTGGTACTTCCTATATATAAGTGCTTTTAATACATTATATGTCGTTACGTTAACTAGATCACTTGGGCAAAGTTATTGAGACAAAGATATATTACAAGGTTTTTCCAACGATATATATATATATATATATATATATATATATATATATATATATATATATATATATATATATATATATATATATATATATATATATATATATATATATATATATATATATATATATATATATATATATATATATATATACTAATCGAATTTTATTCCAAAAACGATTTACAATTTGGGTTTAATTAAACAAATGTTTTGGAGTTAAGAATCATGGCTACGAGATTTTATAAACTGTAACCAATTTGATTTGAGTTGGTTATTTATGTCGCAATACTATACTTTTCAAAACAAGGTTTTTAAATAAGTATTGCAATACGTAAAACGAGCCATAAATTCTGAAACTCATACAAAACCTATGTACTCGCCGGCATTTTTATGCTGACGTACCTATTTTCACATGTGTTTCAGGTACAATAATTGATGATGCTTGATGATGATATTGGTGTATTCTCACATAGGAATGGACAAGGCCTTAGCGACTTTAAAAATTGGAGGATAATAGTTGTATTTATCTAATTTGTATCAAAACATTTAGTTCAAAAATTCAATAAAACGAAACTATTTATCCCATGGTTGTGAAACAATGATTCTGTTACAACACTCCCCGACGTTTCTGCCACGTTTTGTTGTTTTACGTGGTCGGGGTGTGACATTACGTGTTTTTGTTTGAATCAACCAAATCTCCAGTTTCTATCAAATACATTGTTCACTAAAAAGCTCATCTACCATTATTGACCTGCCCATATGCTGAACCAATATATATTGTATTTTACAATCCTATATATATATATATATATATATATTATCTGTAGCTTGGAGTAATCAATATGGTTTTCTACAAAATGCAAAGATAAGGGGCATAAAGCTTCAAAATATATGATAGGAAAACGAGGTGATGACAACGTCATATTTGGTTACATTAGTTTTCTTCAGATATATAGAAGTGGGTTGTGTTTTATCTCTAACATGCTAAATATGTAAATTCAAAGATCACCCGTTCATAACAAAAATCTCAAGATGTTACCCTACTTGCTTGTTTTGACACCTCTAGCATTTTTTTTTTGTAAAGATACTATTAATATTGTTAACCACCAAATTTTTGTAACTAGGTTGTCAACTTGTTATGATACCATTCATGATACCGCCCAACACAATCTAACACATAAATTTATAATTGTAGCTCAAGCATAGAGACCATTAATCAGAAAATGTAAATCTGAAGTGTCTTCAAATACGGGTACCACGTTCAGTGTCAATTTTGAAAGCTTCGGTGTTAGGGAAAACGACTTTGTGGGAACCTCGAGTGACTGACAATGGTGTGTCTGAATCAGAAATAATATAAACTAAAGAACATAGTGAATATTATGATGCTGAGTTGACCAATCAAGCTCAATGGATAACTGGTCCTCATGGAAGTGTGATGGTTTGGCAATATATCTTAAAATCTAATAAAAACTCTAATTATAAGACATGATCAGGGTTAAAAAGGTAGATAACATTTATGTACATGAAGATCAAAACTCAACACTCGCATCATGGGTTTAGGATTGGTTCAAGTACTAGAATTCAAGAGGATAACTGATGTTGGTTTAGTGGGAATGTCAAAGGCGGGTATAAGTACACTTTTAGGAACTCTATCTGGATCACGGCCAGGAATAGGCCACTACGCTTTCAAGCTGACCAAGGGTACGAGACGGATATGGCAGCGTTTCCCAGGAGAAAAGTCCGTCTCCACAGTCCGTTTGTGTAGGGAACTGTGAGGTGGGAGGAGAGAAACATGGTGCTCATAGGTAAGTAGCTGAAGCCTGAAGGGGAGAAGAGAGAGGGGTCGTGAGGTGTTGGACTAGAGATGTTCTTAGACTAGTCCCATTGGTGACCAAATCTTAGATTGGGATGTGAAAAGTAATTAAAATAAATGAAAGATAAGTTTTTTCCCTCAACTTGGTCGTTGGAGCAACCCAAGGTTGCAAGGGGTTGCTTATGTCATTTTGCCACTTGTCTAAACTTAATTGGTGTCATCTTTTAATTTTCTTATATGGCGTATACTCTCTGCTATTGTTTTTATATTAATTTATGTTTTGTTTATCGATTTAGGTACAACCGCTAAATTACGAAGACATTAGCTTATTGATAGTTTGAATGCTTTGAATGTTGCTGCTGTAGCAAATGATTATGACGATTTTTATAGTTTGTTAGTTATTGGTTTAAACATATATATTAGAAGTCTGTTGAATTTAAAATAGATTTTGTTATTTTTTTGGTATTTGTTTTTTGTAATCTTTTACCAAAAAAACTTGAATTTTTTTTATTTTTTTTGTAAATAATGGTCTTCCACTAGTGTTAGACAAAATAATTATTTGTAATGATTATTAAAGAGACCTTCACAATGTAAGTATATGCAAGTCTACTAGAGAGTCATTAGTATCGTTGTGACAATACGAAATGGAATCTTGATGATTTGTTATTCTTATACGAAGAAGGAACAAGTACTAGCATATTTAAGGGCAGGTTGATGTCGCGGAAAGCAAATTGACACTACTACCATGGAGTTAGGAAGCTAATTATTTACTGAGCTACGCAGAGATATGAATCCTAATGAGATAAGAATCATCGGGGTCACTGCTACAACAATAGCCTTGTCCATAGGATGAGGATGTTTTCCTTAATAAGATGAGAAAATGAACCAATATGATGTGTTGAACTATGATAAGGTTGCCAAAGACCTAAGTATGACTATGTTACCCCATGCATCTATAGATATGAAGTTTTGGAAAAGACAATGTTATGGCTGCATACTGTCCATGCATCTATAGATATGAAGTTTTGGAAAAGACAATGTTATGGTTGCATACTGTCGATAGCGGTGGTTTGCACCTAATGGTTGGATTACCATTAAGTCTCGTAGCAAAATATTGCCGTTTGTGGGAGTACTACATAGCAGAAGGATAGATTTAGGGAGTTTCGTCTGTTAAAACACCAAAGGTATGATGCCTAGCATGCCCTAAGTAATAAGTAATAAGGGAATAACTAACGGACAAATATTGTTTTTGATCAACAAAGTGAAAAATAAAAATGAGTAGTTATTAGTTACAACGAGTAGTTATCATTACTTATTTGATTATATCCGACCCGAATCAAAAGTTCGAATATTAAGTTAAAAACTTTTGAGCTTTCAGAATAACTAGAATAAGAGATCCGGTGAAAAAAATTCTGGGTCCCCACTACTTAAAGAGGATTCATAATTTATATTATTTTTTACAAGGGTGAAAATTATTAATTGAGAAGAGTTGAATACCACCTGATGGATCTGTTTGTTTTCATACTTTAAAATAAACGAAGATTTATGAAGAAAAATAAAGTAGGGAACATGAAACCTTCCATGGCATTTGATTTGCTGTGAGGAATCACTATGGGCAAGCGATTTCTTTTTATATTATGAAACAGTTTTGTAAAACTCCTTTAAAACAAACAGTATATAATATATATTACTCTTGTTTAGTCAAGTGGATTTCAACCTGTGGCTTAACCATTTTGTTTACTAAACATTGAATAAATGCATATATCATCTGATAATACCATATTTATATCGTGGTTCCTTTTGGATTTACTTACACCTTATAGAATGAGCAATGCAATACCGGACACACATTCTTTGCTCAGTGAAGCACGCAAATTGGTCGTCGCAGCAACAATAGGGTAATCCAGGTCGTTTATAGAATTTGCACATAAGCGATCCTAGTTTCTCATTCCGTAGAGTTGAAACGTCGTCTTGAAATTCCTTTCTACCTGCAACTCTAGTGCCTGTATTTGTGTTAAAACAATATGAGGCAACGTTAGAAATGGGATATTAAATCCTAATGCTAACCTTCTTTATCAAATGGACGTTAAAAAAGCCGAAAAATAGAATACTTACAATGAAGACCAACGATCAATGTTAGAAACATTAAGCATAAGATGGTGGAATATGTTCTCGTAAGCTTGGCCATAGAGACGATTGTTCTTTGAGATGTTTTAAATATATTTGAATGAGTTATATATCTGAAAGACTTTATATTTATATTCATATTTATGGTTCTTATTTAGTAGGTTGATTAATGATAATCATATACACAATTATGATGAATTAAAAGAATGGGAAACTATGGTTATAATTGATTTCATACTAAATACTATCTATAATCATATTATCATTACAATATTTTCCATATCTATAGTTATTTAACTAGTTGCACATGCCCCGCGCGTTGCAGTGGGTGTAACGCTTCGCTTTTTGGTCCTTTCCTTATTTAGAAAGTCTATTTGTATTTCTATTTATAGAAACTTGTAATTTCTTTGTGTTCGTTTTTGCTTTCCAATCATTGTAATCCAAGACTTTTATTAAAATAAAACTCGATCGTTTGTACAAAGCCTTATACATACTTGTTACATACTCGATACATACTCGTTATACATGCAAACTTGATACAGACTCAAATACACGAACTCATACTTGAAATACTTTCAAAATCAGTTTATACATGCATTTATTTATACATTATATATATACATCACACTTGTATGCTTAAAATACTTAAAACCGGCTAAAATACGCGAAAACAGAAACTTTGAATCTTCGTGCAACTTAACCAGCCTCTTCATGCGACTTGGCAGATCCCTTGGCATGAGTGGCCCATTCGCTCCAAACCTCACTCACACCAAACTCTATTTCAGCCTATAAATACAACCATTCACCCTCATTTCTCACCTTCCACTCACTCCGAATTCTCTCAAACATACTGAACTCGTGCACTCTAGCAGATTAACCCAGTATCTACTAAGTGAGTCCTAGCTCACTAACTTCTACTTTTCTTTGCTTTCATCTACTTTCTTCTACATCTTCTTCAATCCTTCATACCTTAGTTACACTCTTGGGTTTTCAGACTTGCCTTGGCAGTCTGATAATGAAGCTTAACATATTGAGGTCCAAGATTGAAGATTAAACTTCTATTTTTCAAACTTTTGTAAAAAGCTTGCTGATGTTGAAACTTGGAAGAATCTAGAACCCACTGAGCTCACAAGCTAAGTCTATAACTGTGGGTTAGGGTTGAGGTCGATTTCGGCCAAGAAACGAGTCTATTCAAACAAAACCGAACCAACTCGTCCCAAAACAGAGGCACTCGCATGAATGGATAGCCCATTTGAGCGACTGGAAAGTCTATTCACGCGACTGGACATTCCATTCGCGTGAAGGGCTTTTATTTCTCCTGTTTCTGCAAAATTCCAAGCATTGAATGTTATCTCAGATTCCCATCTTCAATATGGACAAATCTGAGTCTAACAGAGTGTGAACCGTGGAAGCTTTGGCTTTCAGTCTAGTTCCACCGCCTCATTTGAACTTGCAAACGAACACCCAAACAGTCTTCTAGACTCAGAATAATTTAACCCCGCCTCGCCCCCAACATTTGCCATGTTGGGAATGAAACGCCTAGGTTGTCCTTGTTCGGCTGTTTGGTATATGTATTTCTCTTTTGTTGTATTCATGACCAACCGGTTTGTTAACGATGTTAATAAACTTGTGCTTTGGTGAAACATATAATGAGGTGTTATACCTCCATGTATGACTTCTATGAACTCTCTGACTTATTGGACTGATATTATAACTATATAGTATAATATATAACATAACTGAATACACGACATTAACCGATTAATGGTTAAAATGTTCAAACGGAATTCTGATCGTACGAACAGTCCCCACTCGTGCGAAGGGGTCTTCCCCCTCACGCGAAGTAACCTTCTGTTAGCATGAAGGGACTTTCCCGTTCGCACGAACAGTGTTGTGGTGTTTCAGTTATCAGTTTATCTCAGTTCTGAGTTCCTCATTGCTGATTCTATTGGGCAAACCGAGACCCATGAAATCACAGTAACTTAGTGTCATAACGAGTGCCTAGACGAGATATATTTTCTGTTTAATCATACTTTTATACTTTTACACTTTAAGTTCCAAATCCAAATCTTCCATTCAAATCCAAATTACTCACACCTTCGTTTACCCCATATAGGGTAACCTCGTGTTCCTACCTTCAACTCATAAAGTCGCGGATTATCAAAGGAAGCTTTGCAATACCGTGAGTATACTTGAATGCCCTTTTTACGTTTTACACTTTTAGGTGCAAGATGTTTACTTTATCAATTTACACAAACACACATACTTTATGTAACCGCAAACAAACAATCATTCATACATGCATATACGTTATTCTTTGATTCATACGTGTTGGAATATTCTTATGTGGTATACTTGTCTTAACTTCGTACGAGCCACCCTTAACATGTATAGAGCTATAGGAGTAACACACAACCCATATTCTTGAGGTCATGTTAAGTTAAAACAGAACGGTCCTATCCTTGTTACGATAGGATTACGCTAGCGGTAATCTTGGGTTGACAATTATAGTTGCATGCCAATCGTACGTTAATTTTAGACAACAATTATGCCATGTTGATTGTTTAAACTCTTTTTATACTATGCAATTATTACTTGTATACTCGCCAATATATTTTTGTATTGAGCTATACTTTGAACATGTTGCAGGAGCTTGATGACGTTGATGTTGATGAAAGTTAGTAGGGTTGACTAGATACGCACGTTAGAAATCTAGTTATGATGTTGTATTTGTTTCAAAAACCATGTTGTATGTTGCATCTTCTTGTACTTGTTGTATTTATTTTTCAATGTTGTACTTGACAATTATTCAATGAAATGAAAACGGTTTTGATTAAATATTATCGCAAATAGTGTTATGAAGTCTCGAGCAATCTTGTTCTCGTCCCGTCCCGATGTTTCTGCCATCGGTTGAGGTGTGACAGATTGGTATCAGAGCCATAACTATAGGGAATTAGGTAGAATTGCAATGATTTAACCTAGTCTATAGTAATCACCATACTTTGACCATTCTTGCTTTTCATCCTTAAATGTTACAATTGCTTTCTACTTTGCTTCTTTCTATTCATTTTCGTTTTTATTTATACATAATGTATTTCATAAGAAATTTACACAAATACACGTTTGAAGACTTGATCACACTCGTATCATACAAATGAGACTTCACCAAAATAGGCATGAAACCCACACGTTGATGAACGACTCTCAATCCGCGTTATTCGATTTTGCACGAAATTGTGCCATCAAGTAAGGAGTGAAATCCACATCTTGATGGAAAATTTCCTATTCAAACTCTAGTGGACCCTTACCAACAAGTCGAGGGTGATTTCCCTTAACCCGTTTGGTGAGTACCAACCACACTTAGGGTACGATGTTGCCAACTTAGGGGTGAGACCCGCATCTTGACAACTATTCCCACTCCTTGATTTTCAATCCTGCCAATGTTTCGAAATTTCAATCGATTAGGGATGTGTAGTAACTGGAAGGGTAAATACCATTAATCGCTTCTCGACGAGAGTATTAGTTACGTTCCGCGACATTCCAAGTTTTACGTTAACTCTCTTTTATGTGATATCAATTTTAATGTATTTTTATACTTGATACCTCGTTCATTTCGAAACCATTGCACAACTCACACGTCTCATGTAATAAAAATAATAATAATTCTCGAGAACAAATACGTGATACTTATGTGCTACTTGGATTATTCATGCTCACACATGCAAACAAACGTGATTTTTATAAACATATTATGGTCAAGTCTCATCTTTTATCCTCTATTTCGGTTCTTTAGATGTCTTTCAAATGTCTCTCCAACTCTCGCAAGGGCTCCAAGTCTAGTGTTAAGCCGAACTCCGACTCGATGTTGAAAAAGGATATGATGAAGTTCATGGTCAAGCATATGGCCAAGGTGATTCCCGACATTGTAAGCAAGGTTCAAACCCCGAAGAACACCGAATCCCCCCATGGCTTGGTTGATTCCAAGGCCAACCTACCCAACTCGACCTTTACCTTCAATCAATTCAACTCGTGCAGCCCGATGCCTTTCACGGGTGAAGCTGGTGCAACCAAAATGCTTCAATGGTTTGGCGCCATTGAAGTTACTTTCCATTAAAGCGGGTGCCCCGATCACCTGCGTACCACCAAGGCTACAGGCGTCTTCCGATCGAGAGCTCTCGATTTGTGGACCTCTGAGCGCAATGCTCGTGGCGACGATGTTGCCTATGCCCTATGTCACACCCCCAAAATCCACCATGCGGAGTACCACCGCTTGGAGGCGTGACGTGACCAGGATCGAGCCACCAATCATATTGAACAACGTATTTAAGTAAATAAAACCAACCACAATACAATTGGTGACCAAAGACCAGTTAACCAAGTTTTAAATTAAACAGCGGAAGCATAATACGTGATACCAAATATAAGTTCATATTCCATAAGTTTAAAATCAAAACGTAGATTTAAATAAGTTCATAAGGATTTAAATATTAAGCACGGAACATAACAGTCCGTACACCACAACGACTCCTTCCTCGTGCAAGCTCCAAGCATCTAGCGACCTGTAAGGCATGTAACAACGAGTCAACAACAAAGTTGAGTGAGTTCACGTTTGGTTGTTTACTTTTAAGTTGTTTCCGAAAACGTAGTTGACTTTCGTTGGCGTAATTGCCGTGGGGGTTACCCCGTAGTTGAAAGTATGTTTAACCAGTTCATTCCTTATTACCCAAACCATATTCATGATTAGTGGGGGCTTCCCCATGTGAACCACTAGACTGTACCATATCGACCACTGATGTGCGTGAAGTGTGTTATATTTTTGATGAGTATTTAAGCCCCTTTTTACACTTTTAGCCAAGTTTTAAATTTATAAAACACGATATTTACTAACACTAAACACACATATGGGCAAGTGCACCCATCGTGGACGTAGTATAGTGTTGGTAAGATACCGAGGTCGTCCTAGGACACAAGAGCTTTTAATACCGGTTTATCCTCAACGTCTAACCAAATCAAAAAGTGAGAAAATTATTTTAAACTAAGAAAAATAAAAACTAACTAAATGCTGAAAAATAAAATAAAATAAAAAACAGATAGACAAGATGAATCACTTGGATCCGACACGTGTATTAGCATAACCTTTGATTATTTTCGCACTTTTGCACTTGTTTAAGAGATTATCTTAGTTATTGTAGTAGGCCCCTCTTTTGAAGGCGACGTTACCCTCAACCCAGTAGTTTGAGTCAGCAAGGATACAATCCTAAAGGGTCGGATTATTGAAAGATAATGAATTAAGTTATTAATGCAAATTGTGGTAGGCCCCGCTTTTGACGGTGACGTTACCCTCGGCTAAGTAGTCTGAGTCAGCAGGGATACAGTCCTAAATAGCCGGGTTATAGTATTAATAGTAGTTAACTTATGAGGGGGTCAAAGAGTTTGGATCCCCGCCATCCAATACCTATGGGCATTGAAGGAGATCCTACTAAATTTGACCCAGGTCCCAAGCAGGACCTCTAAACGCTGAACAAGGGCAAGACCTTTACCAAACCGTTCCCATAACCCCCGACCAGGTAGCCAACATACCTCCATATAGACCGTGGAGATATGAATGGTGAAAATCTTTTATTTTATATAGACAGTAAAATAACGCCAAGACACCACGGACAAACGATAAGGAAAGATCACCTTCAACATAAGTAACTAGTTATTAAAGTCATTAATACAAAACCAAATAAAAAGTGCAAAAGATTAAAAATAAAAAGTATTATACTAAACACTTGTCTTCACCAAGTGATGTAAGAGACTTAGGCAAACATGGCCTTGATTGTCAAGAACTCTTACGATCAATCTTGGATCCCGAGACGACTCACACACTCTACGATGGACAATGGATGATGGTGGTGGATGATGGTGTTATGGTGGTGGTGGGTGGTGGATGAAGTGTGAGAGAGGTGGTGTGCCAAGGGATGAGAGAGAATGAAACCAAGCTCCTCTATTTATAGGCTGAACAGAAGGCTGGACACGGCCCCGTGTCCGCTGGACACGGCCCCGTGCCCGTCTGACATTCTCTCTCTTCATTAATTGTAATTCGCAATTACAATTAATGCGCCTGCTGTACTTTCACCACGCCCCCGTGCCCGCTGGACACGGCCCCGTGGTGGGCAATGGAAGCTTCTACTGGTTTGTCTTTTCTGCTGCTTCCTGGGCACGCCCTCGTGTTCGCTGGACACGGGGCGTGTTCAGACTCTGCTTCTTCTCCTTTGCCTTGGGAGATGCCGTTGAGGGTCCGGGCAGTCTACTTTTGTTCCTTTTCTTGTATTTATGGTAGAATTAGTTGTCTTTTTGCTTCTTTTGTGATTTTGAGCTCATTTCATCCTGAAAATACAAAAGGAAGACAAAAACACTCTTTTTCCAACATTAGTACTTAAAAAGGGTTAGTTTTATGCCTTAATTGATGTGATTTATATGTTGCATTTTACACACATCAAATACCCCCACACTTGAACTTTTGCTTGTCCTCAAGCAAAACTCTTTAAATGTGGCTTACACTCCCAAATGGAATAGGTAGAAGAGAAGTTTTTTAGCTTGTCCTAGAGTGTCGGGAATCCAAGGTCTTTGTAAGTTTTATTTTTATTTATTTACAATCCTATTCGTTATGATTTATTTTGAACGTTTCATAAGATAAATTACTTATTTGGGCATAGCATGCCTTATTAAAATTCCATTTATATACAAGTTCACATACCTCACGGGGGATCACTCAACACTCGGCCGAAGGTGTATATTTTAGTGAATCACTCGAGAGCGGTATGGAACTTACGCCTTCCATAGGCTTGCCAAGCAATCAATCCTCCTCCTTTTTAACTTTTTACCTTTGTAAATATCAAGAGGACTTTTGGGGTGAAGGGTTAGGCTTGGGTTAAAGGTGAGTGGTTGGGTTAGTGGTTAGTAAAAAGGGCGAAAATCGTAACAAGCGTCGGTTTTCGTGAAATACCTTGTTTTTAGTGACTTTTTATTTTTGAAGTATTTCTCCAAACAAGATTTTATATAGCTTTTGTTTGTTTTTGACTTCATCATTTTTTTTTTTCTGATCGTCACATAAAAAGGTGAGTTTACGAAAAAACGAGCTTGCTACTAAAATAAAGGGTGAAAAAAATAAAAAGGTTTTTGGTGGGTAAAAAGGGTTTTGGGGTAATGAAATGAAAAGGTTTAGGCTCAAAGGGGCTATCTAGGGGGATTTGGGTAGGAAAAAAAAATGAAAAATAATGGTTTTGAAAGAAAAATGGTTAGTCCTAATGCCTCCATCATTTACTTACTTGGGTTTAAGTCGGTAAGGACCGGGAATGTATCGTCGTGGCAAGTTCTAGATTTGTAAGAACCAAGCGGCTATTCACACAAGAAACGAAAAATGAGCATTTAATCTAAAGATGTGTATTTGTATGCTCAATAAAGGCTCAAAACTCACTTTTGTGGGAATGGGTTTTTATGTGATCAAGTATATATAATCGAATTTTAACTAAGCTTGTCATGCCGTTTCATAATTTTCTTATGTTGGTTCTTTGTTATCATGACGCTATCGGTTGTAAACTTGTAAAAATATAACCTTTTTAGAACTTGTTATTCCCAACTTAAACTAAGACAAGTAAATAAAAAAAATGAAAAATTTTTGAAAAAATTTTGGGGTGTTTAGCGGTTCCAATAGAGTTTTGTGTAAGGCTTGTGTTTAGGATTTGCAAAATTCAAGGTTTTAGCATCCCCCCACACTTAAATTACACATTGTCCTCAATGTGTCCAAAAATAATGTTTTTGGTTGATTAGAATGTGTAAAAGTGGGTTAAAAAGCAAAGATTTATGTTACTGGCATCCTGGACACGGCCCCGTGTTGACCGGGCACGGCCCCGTGGTCAAGTGCCAGTAACAAAAATTAGAGAATTGAAACAGAAGCCTGGACACGGGGGCGTGTCCGCTGAACACGGCCCGTGTCGAGTTACCTGAACTGGGTGATTTTCTGCAGGGGGCTCAGCACGGGGCCGTGTTGGTTGGGCACGGCCCGTGTTGAGCCTTCTGTGATGGAGATTTTTGTCGGGTCGCTCTGTTCTTCGTGCATGGTTCCATTTTTTCTCGTTCCCTTTTTCATCCATTACCACCATGAGTGTGTTTTATTCTGCAAAAACTAAAAGATTAAACTAAACTAAGGATAGTTCCGCGGAATGCCTCCGTGGTGCGCCACGTTTATAAGGGTCCTTGGCTAGATCCGATTTGGGGTTATATATCTTCTGAGCGGGATGCCTTGCTTCCCATGTTACACCGTCGGAGAGCAGCATCCAAGCTTGAATCAATAACCTTCATGTAGTTTACTGGGTCGTCGTCCTCTATTCTTTTCCCAACTCCGAACTTCACTTCATCATCCCCATACCTCAAAGTCAGTGTCCCGTCATTCATGTCTACCACCGCTTGTGCTGTGGCAAGGAAGGGTCTCCCTAGTATAAGGGGGACCTCGGTGTCTTCTTCCATATCGAGTATGACAAAGTCAACTGGATAAACGAATCTGCTTACCCTTACCAAGACATTCTCGATGACACCTTGTGGGAACTTGACGGATCGATCAGCGAGTTATATGCTCATTTTTGTAGGGCTCGTGGTTCCCAAGCCAAGCCTTTTGAACATTGATGAGGGCATGAGGTTAATGCTAGCCCCTAGGTCGGCCAAGGCATTGCGAACGGGCGATTCCCCTATTGAGCATGGAATAGTGAAACTTCCGGGATCGATTTTCTTTTGGGGTAGTTTATTGAGTACGAGGGCAGAGCATTCTTCGCCTAAATTAACTAATTGCAAATTTTCAATTTTCTTTTTATGTGTAAGGAAGTCCCTCATAAATTTAGAGTATTTGGGCATTTGGGTTAGGACTTCGATAAAAGGAATATTGACATGCAATTTTTTTAAAAAACTTTCGAATTTTGCGAATTGCTCATTGGTCTTTTGACGAATTAACCTACCGGGGTACGGAACTCGAGGAGCCTTGGTAGGCTCTGGTGATGGAGGAGAGTTCTTTTCCTGCAGAGGTGTTGGCATTGTTTCTTCCGTGGATGGCGGTACTTCTGCAAGCCCTACGGTGCGGTTTCGTAGTGTGATGAGGTGAACTTGCGCCTTTGGGTTTGTTTCGGTATTGCTAGGTAATGCGCCTTGCGGTCTCTCGGAAAAATTTTGAGCTATTTGATTTATTTGTTTTTCTATGTTTTGAATGCTAGCTTGTTGATTCCTAAAATTAGATTCTAATTGTAGAAATCTTTCCGAGTTTTTCTTATCAGTGTCAGAGACGAGGCGAGATATAGTATCTTCGAGCCTTTCTCGTCCACCTTGTTGTTGAGTGAAATTTTGTGACTCATTTCTTGATTGCTGAAAGTTTGTTCGTTGGGTTTGTTGGTTACTACTATTGCCGGGTTCCCTCCAACCAAGGTTTGGGTGGTTTCGCCACCCTTGGTTGTAAGTTCCCGTTGGGGGACCCGACGGCCTAGGTCTATTATCAATGTAGTTTACCATTTCTTGTTGATCGTCTGTTTCTTTCATGCAACTCCAATTTTCATGTGACCCACCGCACCCTTCGCAAGCCATAACCGAGACCGTTTTTGTCATTTCTAATTTTTTTATTTTTGAAGAAAGGGCCTCGATTTGGGCTTGTAAAGAAGTGCTTTCGTCGACCTTATGGGCGCCCGGGGCGATAGACTTATTTCCCCGGGGGGTGTGCCATTGAAAATTGGTTTGAGCAATTTCCTCAATCTGATTATATATTTCGTGTGGGCGTCGATTACCTAAAAGTCCCCCGGAGCTAGAATCAAGTGTTTGCCTAGTGTGTGGCAACAATCCATTGTAGAAAGTGGATACTTGTTGCCATATTGCGAGGCCGTGATGGGGGCACTTGCGTAATAGCTCCTTGAACCTTTCCCAAGTTTCATATAAGGATTCCCCATCCTCTTGTGAGTATGTATTAATTTCAGCCATTAATTTAGCAGTTTTAGCGGGAGGGAAATACTTATATAGAAATTTTTGGGCTAGTTCATCCCAGGTGTTTACCGATCCAGCTGGGAGGGCGTTGAGCCAAGCTTTCGCTCGGTCTTTTAGTGAGAATGGAAACATACGGAGGCGGATGGCGTTGTTTGATGCTCCATTGATCCGAAAGGTATCACATATTTCCAAGAAATTAGTTATATGTAGATGGGGATCCTCGTCCGCAAGCCCGTGGAAGGTTGCGGAGTTTTGGAGCATTTGTATCAAATGCGGTCGAAGTTCGAAGTTATTGGCTTCGACATTCGGAGCATTGATAGCGGCGCCTAGATTACCTACGGTGGGCCGTAGATAATCCATAAGGGTACGTTGGTCCGCCATTGGAGGTGGATCACCCGAAACCTTCTCTTGGTTTTTGGCTTTTATCCTTTTTCTGAGAAAGCGTTCGGGTTCTTCTAGCGGTTCTTTTATGTCTTTATTGGAACTGGAGCTCATACACTATGTGAGGATGGCGTCGGGTTCCAAGTCCTGCAATAAAAACAGAAAAGAATGTTGGTCAGAAGGTTCACCACGGCCCCGTGTTGAGCGAACACGGCCCCGTGGTCGGAATTGCAGTGATTGTTTTTCAGATCCCAGTTACTGGAAAGTGGACACGGCCCCGTGTTGCACCGGCACGGCCCCGTGGTCAGCCTTCTGTAACTTGAAAAACAAAAACTGCCAGTAACGATGCTGAGCACGGCCCGTGTCCGACCAGGCACGGCCCCGTGCTGAGCTCTGCAGAAGCTGAAAAACTAAAAAAAATTCCTAAAAAATTAAAGAAAAATAAAAATATGATTAGGCCGTTGATTCCTAACTTTCTTAAAATCCTTGTGTCCCCGGCAGCGGCGCCAAAAACTTGATGTGCGTGAAGTGTGTTATATTTTTGATGAGTATTTAAGCCCCTTTTTACACTTTTAGCCAAGTTTTAAATTTATAAAACACGATATTTACTAACACTAAACACACATATGAGCAAGTGCACCCATCGTGGACGTAGTATAGTGTTGGTAAGATACCGAGGTCGTCCAAGGACACAAGAGCTTTTAATACCGGTTTATCCTCAACGTCTAACCAAATCAAAAAGTGAGAAAAATATTTTAAACTAAGAAAAATAAAAACTAACTAAATGCTGAAAAATAAAATAAAATAAAAAACAGATAGACAAGATGAATCACTTGGATCCGACACGTGTATTAGTATAACCTTTGATTATTTTCGCACTTTTGCACTTGTTTAAGAGATTATCTTAGTTATTGTAGTAGGCCCCTCTTTTGAAGGCGACGTTACCCTCAACCCAGTAGTTTGAGTCAGCAAGGATACAATCCTAAAGGGTCGGATTATTGAAAGATAATGAATTAAGTTATTAATGCAAATTGTGGTAGGCCCCGCTTTTGGCGATGACGTTACCCTCGGCTAAGTAGTCTGAGTCAGCAGGGATACAGTCCTAAATAGCCGGGTTATAGTATTAATAGTAGTTAACTTATGAGGGGGTCAAAGAGTTTGGATCCCCGCCATCCAATACCTATGGACATTGAAGGAGATCCTACTAATATTGACCCAGGTCCCAAGCAGGACCTCTAAACGCTGAACAAGGGCAAGACCTTTACCAAACCGTTCCCTTAACCCCCGACCAGGTAGCCAACATACCTCCATATAGACCGTGGAGATATGAATGGTGAAAATCTTTTATTTTATATAGACAGTAAAATAACGCCAAGACACCACGGACAAACGATAAGGAAAGATCACCTTCAACATAAGTAACTAGTTATTAAAGTCATTAATACAAAACCAAATAAAAAGTGCAAAAGATTAAAAATAAAAAGTATTATACTAAACACTTGTCTTCACCAAGTGATGTAAGAGACTTAGGCAAACATGGCCTTGATTGTCAAGAACTCTTACGATCAATCTTGGATCCCGAGACGACTCACACACTCTACGATGGACAATGGATGATGGTGGTGGATGATGGTGTTATGGTGGTGGTGGGTGGTGGATGAAGTGTGAGAGAGGTGGTGTGCCAAGGGATGAGAGAGAATGAAACCAAGCTCCTCTATTTATAGGCTGAACAGAAGGCTGGACACGGCCCCGTGTCCGCTGGACACGGCCCCGTGCCCGTCTGACATTCTCTCTCTTCATTAATTGTAATTCGCAATTACAATTAATGCGCCTGCTGTACTTTCACCACGCCCCCGTGCCCGCTGGACACGGCCCCGTGGTGGGCAATGGAAGCTTCTACTGGTTTGTCTTTTCTGCTGCTTCCTGGGCACGCCCCCGTGTTCGCTGGACACGGGGCGTGTTCAGACTCTGCTTCTTCTCCTTTGCCTTGGGAGGTGCCGTTGAGGGTCCGGGCAGTCTACTTTTGTTCCTTTTCTTGTATTTATGGTAGAATTAGTTGTCTTTTTGCTTCTTTTGTGATTTTGAGCTCATTTCATCCTGAAAATACAAAAGGAAAACAAAAACACTCTTTTTCCAACATTAGTACTTAAAAAGGGTTAGTTTTATGCCTTAATTGATGTGATTTATATGTTGCATTTTACACACATCAACCACTAACGCAAATAAGTTGTGCCCTACATCAGTGTCTATCATCACTGACGGTTTGCCATAGTCCATTAGTACACGCCCGTCCGACTGGCACGGTGTGAGGTTTGTTAAACCTAATAGCGCTATTAACTAATGACCCGCTCGCCATTGGCCTCGGTGATTAAGTCGATATAAAAATGAGGGACTTATCATAGAGTTTTGTCTACTAAGTTTTAAGGTTGTTGTCCTACCCAAGGAGGACGAATGTACGTAGTTCTACCCAAGGAGAATACGCAGGAGTAATATTGGCATCCTACCCAAGGAGGATGGCCGTACATATCCTACCAAAGGAGGATATGTAGATTCAGTTTTAAATTCTTTAACCTATTCCCAAACCACCGGGAATCCCATGCCTTAGAAAGTGTGTGAACTCACCTCGGTTTGCTCGGTTAGATTCTCAAAGATAGCTAACAGTCAAGGTCGGTCAATCACGTCCTAGTATGATTACCACTTAATTTATTAGTGACTTCAAATAAGCACAAAATCTCTATACGCATCTAACACATAACATGCATCACTTTAACGGTTTATGCCCATATAAACTTCCCATCTATTCCCCACTCATAAACAAACATACGACATTGCACATAACACTTTTATAGACATATAACATGTTATATTACTTTCGGATAACCTACCTGACATTTAGACACGCAAATCACTACTTATGTCGTTTCAGCTTTTATACTCAGAACTGGGCTGTTTTCGTGGATTTTAATAAAATAGTTATCTTATTTCAAAAATTCCCAACTTTTTACAGAAGCTGCTAAACGACCCAAATATTATTGTGTAAAAATCTTGGGATCTAATTCATCACCAATATTTTATTAAAAATCATTTTTCGGACTGCAATCAGATTCATTATTTTCTGACTGCAGTCTACGGAATAATTCATTAAAAATTCATTGTAAGTCGGATTGACGAAATTCCAACGGGACAATTATTAGACATCAGTGTCCATCTACTGTACAGATTTCATGGGCTGATTCGACATAGAACTCAAGTTATGACTAAAAACATATCGCCCATTTTCTGCAGTAAAAATGCAGCTCTAGCTGCTGTTACAAATCGGGTCTTTAAAAATAGTAAACGAAGTCCAAAAATTACGATTCCAGTGCCATTAGAACCGTATTTCATAATACATAAATCTAGACTTCAGAAAATACATTTTTCGCTTTATTTAGGTTTGGTTACAGCCTATTGAAGTCGGCTGAAAATGTGGATCAGCATGCTTATTTATCGTTTTAATCCATTCAATGTTCTTGTAAATAGCATTATACCACACTTTAACTACAAAACAAGATGATCAAAGGTTTAGCAAGGACTTACTACTAGCTTAAAGCTAGGGATGATTCTAGTGAAGAAGATGATAAGGAATGATGATGAACAAGCAAGAACAAAGGCCCTTTTGAAGCTTCCACAAGTTGCAACCTTCTTGTATCACCTTTGAAGCTTAAATGGATCTTGATGATGGATGTTTATGGTTGTGAAGTGGTGGTGATGGTGGCTGCTATGGAGGGTCGAGAATGAGAGAGAGAAGTGAGGTGAGAGAGTGATCTTTGGGGAGATATGGTGGAGATATGAAATGATTGTATGCCTTGGAACTCCAAACTTATAAGATCATGCACATAATATGGATACTTACACAAGCAAAGATCTCATAAAATATTGAAATAAATCTTGGTGGGGTCCCACATACTCATGACCGATTTGGGGGGGGGGGTCTTGATGTAAAATTTCAAATAAATGGTAATTACTAGTTACTTCCAAGTATAATATTCCATATATTAGTATGTTGATATTTAAGGGGTGTTATGGTACACGGGGATCATAACTAGCCAAAAATAATTAATTAATATGTTTTACAAATATTTGGTGTCCCGGGTAATGTCCGGTTGTTCGGTCAGATACTGTTCCGTTAAGTTGTTTAATTGTTCCGTAAGGCGTCTTATACATATATTTTTGTAACACAATTAATTCCTAACACATAGGAAAATATTCAGGACTATTTATTAACTTTTTTGTATACTACTAGTATGCTAACACGCACATGTAAGTATAACACAGTAATCAGAGAGCAGTTAAATGATCCAGCACAGTCATCACGCACTTTAATTATCATTAATAAATTGTACAGATACATGGAATTTCGAGGGTTGTCACATTCTCCCCCTGTTAAGAAAATTTCGTCCCGAAATTTAGCACGTGGTTACTGAGGAAGCTAGTTAAGTTATGTTGGTTTCCTGGTTTTCCTGGGGTGTCACATCATCCCCCTGTTGATTTGGAATTTCGTCCCGAAATTCTGCAGTAGCTTCAGTCTCAGTAGTGTTTGCAGTTTTCTTAAACAACTGGGGATACTTGAGTTTCATTTGGTCTTCTCGTTCCTAGGTATACTCTGGGCCACGACGGGAATTCCAACGAACTCGGACGAGAGGTATTCTGGTGTGCTTGAGAATCTTAACGTCTTGATCCGTAATCTCTACTGGTTCCTCGACGAATCGCAGCTTGTCGTCGATTGTGAGCTCTTTGAGAGGAACTATGAGGGTCTCATCTGACAGACACTTTTTCAGATTAGACACATGGAATACGTTGTGAACTCCACTGAGTTCTTCCGGTAGGTTCAGCCTGTAAGCGACTTTGCCAATTTTCTCAATGATCTCGAATGGTCCGAGGTAACGCGGATTGAGTTTGTCTCGTTTGCCAAAACGAACTACACCTTTCCAAGGTGAGACTTTGAGTAGCACTCGATCCCCAACCTAGAACTCGAGTGGTTTTCTTCGCTTATCGGCATAGCTTTTCTGACGGTCACGAGCTGCCGCCATTCGTTGTCGTATCTGAGCAATCTTTTCTGTCGTATCTACTACAAGTTCTGGGCCAGTGATTTGACTGTCACCAACTTCTGCCCAACAGAGAGGTGATCGGCATTTACGTCCGTACAATGCCTCTAACGGAGCAGCCTAGATACTGGTGTGGTAACTGTTGTTATACGAAAACTCCACTAACGGGAGATGCTTTTCCCATCCATTACCAAAATCGATTACACATGCCCTAAGCACGTCTTCAAGGGTTTGGATGGTGCGTTCGGATTGCCCATCCGTCTGTGGATGATAAGCGGTGCTCATATCTAAACGTGAGCCAAAAGACTTGTGTATAGCTTGCCAAAGTTCAGAAGTAAAACGTGCGTCACGATCAGAAATGATGGAGGTTGGCACTCCGTGCCTTGATACTGCTTCCTTTAGGTAGATGTCTGCTAGAGTAGAAAACTTATCCGTTTCTTTGATAGGCAGAAAATGTGCAGACTTGGTCAGTCAATCCACGATCACCTAAATGGTATCTTTCCGCGTTGAGATCTGGGCAGGCCGGTAACGAAATCCATGGAAATTTGCTCCCATTTCCATTTAGGTATCTCTGGTTGTTGAAGTGGGCCTGATGGTTTCTGATATTCAAACTTGACCCTAGCACAAGTCAAGCATTTACCGACGTAGGTTGCTGTGCTGCCTTTCATACCAGGCCACCAGTATGTAGTCTTGAGGTCATGGTACATCTTATCCGAACCAGGATGTACTGAATAACGAGACTTATGTGCTTCATCCATCACAAGCTCGTGTAGGTCTCCATACAGTGGAACCCAGATGCGTCCATTAACATAGTAGGCGCCGTTTTCTTTTTGTTCTGGTCGTTGCCTCGATCCTCGTAGGGACTCAGCCCTGATGTTCTCTGCTTTCAATGCTTCAACCTGAGCATCGCGAATCTGAGCAGGAAGGTTAGATTGGATGGTAAGCTGTAACGCACGTACACACTTAGGTATAGCATCCTTTCGGCTGAGGGCGTCAGCCACAACATTGGCCTTGCCCGGGTGGTACTTGATAGCGCATTCATAATCGTTCAATAGCTCGACCCATCGGTGTTGTCGCATGTTCAATTCCTTTTGCTTGAAGATATGCTCGAGACTCCTGTGATCGGTGTAAATGGTGCACTTGGTACCGTACAGGTAATGTCTCCATATCTTAAGCGTGAAGACAACTGCTCCCAATTCCAAGTCGTGCGTAGTGTAGTTCCTTTCGTGAACTTTAAGTTAGCGTGATGTGTAGGCAATGACCTTGTCACGTTGCATCAACACACAACCAAGTCCTTGGATGGAAGCGTCGCAATAAACCACGAAATCGTCCGTGCCTTCAGGCATTGAGAGGATAGGTGCGCTACAGAGTCTATCCTTCAAGTGCTGAAATACGGACTCCTGTGCATCACCCCAACGGTAGGTGACACTCTTCTGAGTCAGTGAAGTGAGAGGTTGCGCAATCTTTGAGAAATCTTTGATGAACCTTCTGTAATATCCTGCCAAACCCAAGAATTGGCGGATTTCTGTTGGTGTACGGGGTGCAGGCCAGTTCTTGATCGAGTCAACTTTGGATGGATCTACATGAATCCCATCCTCGTTTACCACATGGCCTAGAAAGTGGACCTCGCGAAGCCAAAAGTCACATTTCGAAAACTTGGCATACAACTGCTCTTTTCGAAGAAGTTCCAGAATAAGCCTCAGATGTTGCTCGTGTTCCTCCTGACTCTTAGAATAGATCAGGATGTCGTCAGTGAACACTATGACAAACTTATCCAGGTAAGGCTTGCACACTCGGTTCATGAGGTCCATGAAAACTGCAGGTGCATTCGTTAATCCGAAAGGCATAACTAGAAACTCGTAATGGCCGTAACGAGTTCTGAATGCTGTTTTGGAGACGTCCTCCTCTCGGACTCTCAGCTGATGGTAGCCTGACCTTAGGTCAATCTAAGAATAATAACTCGACCCTTGCAACTGGTCGAACAAGTCATCAATGCGTGGAAGAGGATAACGATTTTTCACTGTTACCTTGTTAAGTTCGCGATAGTCTATACACATCCTGAAGGTACCGTCCTTCTTCTTCACGAATAACACTGGAGCTCCCCAAGGCGAAGAGCTAGGGCGTATGAAACCCTTTTCCAAGAGTTCTTGTAGTTGCGTGGACAGCTCTTCAAGTTCTGACGGAGCAAGTCGATAAGGTGCACGAGCTATTAGGGCTGCTCCAGGAGCTAGCTCGATTTGAAACTCGACTTGACGATGAGGCGGGAGACCAGGTAATTCCTCAGGAAATACCTCGGGATAGTCACGTACAATAGGTATGTCTTCTATCTGTCTTTCTTCCGCGGATGAATCAGAAACGAGGCCTAGAATAGCGGTGTGGCCCTTTCGCAAACACTTCTGGGCCTTAAGGAAAGAGATGATGCCTACAACAGCACCACTCTTATCGCCACGAATCACGAGGGGTTCTTTACCAAAATGAGGGATACGGACAATTTTCTCCTTGCAAATAATCTCCGCTTGGTGTTGAGATAACCAATCCATTCCAATAACGACGTCAAAACTACCCAGAACGATAGGAATAAGATCGATGGAGAAGGTCTGACCAGCTAGGACGAGGTTACAACCCTTAACTATGTGTGTGGCTTCAAGACTTTTACCGTTTGCTATTTCTACCGTGTGTTTGGTGTTCAAAAGTGTTGGAGTGCGCTTAAGCATTTGGCTAACTTTTAAGGACACATAACTAGTATCGGCACCCGAATCAAATAACACAGTAACAAAGAAGTCGTCCAGAAGAAACTTAACCATCACAACGTTGGGATCGTTCCTTGCTTCTCCCTGACCAATCACAAACACCCGACCCTGGGCGCCATTGCCATTATTGTTCCCTCCGTTGTTGCCTCCATTGTTGTTTCCATGGTGGTTCCCGTTTCTTTGGTTGTTCTGATTCTGGTTTTGGTTCAGCTGGGGGCAGTTCCTCTTAAAGTGGCCTTCAGCGCCACACTGAAAGCATCCTTTGTTTCCCTGCTGATGCGGCTGCTGGTGGTTCTGTGGGGCTTGTTGTTGTTGACGATTCTGAGTCGCAGGACGTGGGCTCCTGCAATCTTTGGCTTCATGACCTAGCTTGTGACACCTCTGACAACGACCCTTGTTGCACTGGCCGCTGTGGTGCAGATTACATCGATTGCACTTAGGGTGACTTCCCTTGTACCCATCCTGACCTTGATTCCCAGAAGGCTGCTGACCGGGGCTTCTGTACTCGTCTGTCTTTCTCTGCTGGGATTGAGCCGAAGTAGAACCCTTTCCCAAATTTCCATCCCACTTGCGCTTATTGTCGTTGGGAGCATCAGAAGTAGTGGCGCTAATACGTTTGGGCAGTTTGTTCTGCTCAACTGCCTGATCAGTGAGACGATGAGCCAACTTGACGATTTGCTGTAGAGTGCCAAGGTTAGCTGAGGTTACGTGGCTTTGAATTTCTGGCACCAAGCCCTTAAGGTACAGCTCAATGCATTTGTAGGGAGGGTCCACCATAGTAGGGCACAAGATGGCTAGCTCATTTGACCTCTTCGTGTATGCCTCAATTTCAGATTCCCGTCATCTTCAGATTGAAAAATTCTACCTCCAGCTTGTGGATGTCGTCACGACTGCAGTACTCTTCTCTAATCAGTTCCTTGAAACCGTTCCATGGGGTGGCATTGGCAACCCCAACCCAAGCAATTGAACCTATGCTTTCCACCAGGTTAATGCAGCTCCTTCGAGTGTTCCAGTAGCATATTTCACCCTTCGATCTTCAGGGCATTCACACATCTCAAATACAGACTCAAGCTTCTCGAACCAGTGAAGTAGACCTACAGCTCCTTCTGTGCCGGTGAAGGTGCTAGGTCGGCAATCCATGAATGTTTTGAATGTACACACAGGAGGCTGAGCATGTTGACCTATGGTGCGAGAATAAAAGACAAGGTTAAGCACAAGAGTTGGTTCGCGAGAGTAGGATCTAAACATCCTAGGATAGGTCGAAATAGCAGGTTATACCTCCTGCAGGAACAGCTGCGAGTGCCTCAGCAACTCGTTCGTTGATCAAAGCCGTCAACTGGGCTTGAGTGAGGTTGATACGTCCTCCGCGTCCGTTCATGATCTTCATAGCGAAGCAACATAAGTGAGGGAAGTGTCGCAAAAGTGCGTAAGAGTGAGATGACAGAAGAGAGCAAGCACAAAAAGGTTCAAATGGCAGTTATCACGTTAACTAATGCACAATGTGAACTATCTAACCGACAATATAACATAAACCATACCACCTATTGTGTCGAGTCTTGCACGTGGAGCGAAGCATCGTTATGGATCGTTGAGCACTGTAGAGGTTATAGTCTGGTTTTATCAAAAAGCTTTTCCCTTTTTAAAACCGAGTTCACTATAACCAATGGCTCTGATACCAATCTGTCACACCCCCAAAATCCACCATGCGGAGTTGTCACAACCCCCGATCCCTAGTTCCCTGGAAAGGGCGGCCGCGAGCCAGTTTCGGTGGTATCACGTTTATTTATTCAATTTGGCAGCGGAAATTTTCATCAGGACCGTAGTTAGGAAATATTGAATCAGAGTAAACCACCACATTTTATAACATTAAATACATGGGTAAAACCCAAGTTTTCAGTACATATAATTTCACAGGGATAGACCCTATTTTATTTAAGAAAAACATCTATTTCTTTTTAGGTAACTTTTATTGCCACTTTTCCAAGCCTTCAGTGCTGTCCAGCTGGCTTCTATTTGGCTTTCACATTTTGTTACCTGAAATGCGTTTTAAAAACATTTTGTCAGTGGGAAATACTCGTGAGTGAATCCCAGTTTAATCAAGTTTAAATAAAAACCAATTTGCAGTATTAAGGGCACATCCGCAATTACATTTGTATTCAAGACATCACAATTAACATCAGTGGTACGGTCATACTCAACTTATGGGATGTTACCACGCCAGTAACCAATTTTGTATACAAAACCCCAACATACCCACTATAATTGTATTCTTTACAAATACTCAATAACTGCTTTTTATATATTTAATTTAGTGAGGTTTTGTAAAAACAGTTAACAAAAAGAGGATTACTCACATTGCTGTCTTAGGGTTTTCAGTAGTGATTTCCTGGGAATAATCTATAAATTACACAAATGCACGTGTGTTAGTATAATAACCCATTTTAACATTAGTAATACCCTCCTCAAGACGGTATTCCAACGACTACGTCGGGCAGAACCACGACAGCCGTTACGGAACCCTAGATCAATCGGGCAGCGTATCTAATACATCTCCAGGGGTTATAATACTTACATCGTAGCAGAACCTCGCTATTTAAGGGGTATAATACCCGGCTATAATAACTTTCTACAGAAATTTGAGATTCGAGATTGAAATTGTGAACGTCGAAAACGAAACCCGATGGCCTTCTTATATAGTGCTGAAATCTGGTCTCCACGCGGCCCGCGTAAGGAACAGGCCAAGGTTACGTGGCCTGCGTCATCCTTGGTCAACCGAGTAGCTTAGCTGGGCAGCTTGTAGACCCGCCACGATGATGACACGTGTCATCACCGGGCTGCGCCACCATTTGGGACACTCGCGGCCCGCGTCAACTAACGGGAACTCTTACGCGGCCCGCCTAAACTAAAGAAATCAAAGGAATCCGGTTTACACCTTCATACGGCCCGCGTGAATGGTTGGGGTGGGTCTACGCGGCCCGCCTCAACTTAATATTTAATGTTTTTAATTTATTTTATAGGTTATGTTATATTTCGGCTCGGTTTTCACATACGAGGTGCATATAAAAACATATTGAGACATTTTAAGATATATTAGGGTGTCGGAAAAGTTCTAAAGGTATCGGTTTACGTTAGGGCTGTTATATCCTCCCCACCTTGTTTTAGAGCTCGTCCTCGAGATCTACTAGAACAAGTGTGGGTATTTTCGTTGTATTTCTGACTCAAGTTCCCATGTTTACTCAGGTCCTCTTTTGGAATCCCATTTCACTTTGACCAGAACTAGTCTCTTGTGCTTGAGATTTTTAATTTTCCTATCTTCAATCTGTAGAGGCCTTTCTACGAATTTGAGTTGTTCATTAACCTCTATATCCTTGAGAGGTACTACAAGTGATTCATCAGCTAAACACTTTTTGAGATTAGATACATGAAATACATCATGTATTCCTGCCATTTCTTCTGGCAGTTGTAGCTGATAGGCTACAGGTCCTATTCTTTTAATAATCTTAAAAGGTCCAATATACCTGGGACTTAGTTTTCCTCTTTTGATGAATCTTACTACTCCTTTCCAAGGAGAGACTTTTAATAATACTTTATCACCTACTTGGAATTCTAATGGCTTCCGTCTGTTATCAGCGTAGCTCTTCTGTCGATCATGTGCTGCTTTCAGTCGTTCGTTGACTTGAATGATTTTGTCAGTTGTTTCTTGTACTATCTCGGGTCCAGATAGTTGCTTTTCCCCAATTTCTGCCCAACAGACTAGGGTTCTGCACTTTCGTCCATAAAGTGCTTCGAATGGTGCAGCATTAATACTTGTGTGATAACTGTTATTATAAGAAAATTCTATTAAGGGTAAGTGATCGTCCCAATTACCTCCGAAATCAATTACACAAGCTCTAAGCATGTCCTCCATTGTCCGAATTGTCCTTTCACTTTGTCCGTCTGTTTGAGGATGATAAGCCGTGCTTAGATTTAGCTTGGTTCCCATTGCTTTTTGGAAACTTGACCAAAAATGAGAGGTAAAACGGCTATCCCTATCAGAAACAATTGATAAAGGAATCCCATGTAATGAAACAATTTCATTTACATACAATTTGGCTAATTGTTCCATGTTAAGGTTTCCTTCATCGGTACGAAATGAGCTGACTTGGTTAGCCTATCTACAATCACCCAGATTGTATCATTACCTTTTCTTGTTTTGGGTAATTTGCTAACAAAATCCATTGTTATCAATTCCCATTTCCAGACTGGCATTTCTAATTGCTGTAACAAACCTGAGGGTTTCTGATGTTCAGCTTTTACTTGTGAACAAGTTAAACATTTAGAAACATAAGTTGCTATATCCTTTTTCATTCCTATCCACCAGAAATTTTTCCTTAAATCCTGGTACATTTTAACACTTCCTGGATGCATCGTATATTTAGATTTATGAGCTTCTTCTAATATATGGTGACGTAAATTTCCGAATTTAGGTATCCACATTCTCTTTTTATGGAACCTCCAAATTCCATCTGTTCCTTGTTCTAATTCCTTAATCATCCCTTTTAATTTTTCAGTATCTTCCTTGATTACTGATTCTTGTGCTTTTCTAATTTGTTCATTTAAATCTACTTGTAGATTTAATTTAAGAGAACGTACCCTTTTTGGCTTTTCATGATACTTTCGACTTAAAGCATCTGCCACTACATTTGCTTTTCCTGCATGATACTGGATATCACAATCATAATCACTAAGCATTTCCATCAAGCATCTTTGTCTCATATTTAACTCTTTTTTCCCGAAAATATATCTTAAACTTTTATGATCTGTAAATATGGTAAACTTACTACCATAAAGATAATGTCTCCAAATCTTAAGGGCAAAAATTATAGCTCCTAATTCCAGATCATGGGTTGAATAATTTTCTTCATGACTCTTAAGTTGTCTAGATGCACAAGCTATAACCTTTTGTCGTTGCGTCAATACACATCCATAACCTAACTTAGAAGCGTCACAAAAGACTACAAAGTCTTCAGTTCCTTCTGGTAATGCTAGTATGGGTGCATGGGTTAATCTTTGCTTAAGGATTCTAAAAGCTTCTTCTTGTTTTGGTCCCCATTCAAACTTAACAGATTTACAGGTTAACTTGGTTAAAGGAATGGCTATTCTAGAAAAATCTCGAATAAATCTTCTATAATAACCGGCCAATCCTAAGAAACTCCTAACCTCAGTCGGTGACTCAGGGGTTTTCCATTTGGTAATTGCCTCGATCTTTGCTGGATCCACATGAATTCTTCATAATTAACTAAATGTCCAAGAAATTGTACCTGTTCTAACCAAAACTCGCACTTCGAAAACTTAGCATAAAGCTTTTCCTTTCTTAATAAACTTAAAAGTAAGTGCAAATGCTTTGCATGCTCCTCTTTACTTTTAGAGTAAATTAGAATATCATCTATGAAAACAACTATGAATTTATCCAAATATGGCTTACATATTCGGTTCATCATGTCCATAAATGCGGCTGGGGCATTGGTTAAACTAAATGGCATGACAATAAATTCATAATGACCATACCTTGTTCTGAATGCGGCTTTAGGAATGTCCTCTTCCTGTACCTTTAATTGATGATATCCTGATCTTAAATCGATTTTAGAGAAAAATCGAGCTCCTTGAAGTTGATCAAACAAATCATCGATCCTCGGTAATGGATACCGATTCTTAATCGTGACCTTGTTTAATTCACGGTAGTCAATGCACATATGCATTGATCCGTCCTTCTTTTTAACAAATAATATCGGTGCTCCCCATGGCGATGAGCTTGGCTGTATGAATCCTTTTTCCAACAATTCGTCTAATTATTTCTTCAGTTCCTGCATTTCAGTGGGTGCCAAACGGTAAGGTGCTTTGGTAATCGGTGCTGTCCCTGGTAGCAGGTGGATTCTGAATTCAACTTCCCTGTATGGCGGTAGTCCTGGCAATTCTTCTGGAAAGACATCTGAAAACTGGGACACTACTGGAATGTCGTTTAATTCTTTTCCTTTAGTGTTAGTGATTATAGAAATCAAATACACTATAGTTCCTTTTCTTATATAACTTGCGGTTTTCATCACAGAGATGAGTTTAGTGGATCTAGATGGTTTATCTCCTTTAATGGTTATCTTTTCACCCCTTGTGAATTTACTTGAATTGACTTTTGATCACATAAAATATTGGCTTTATTGGTTATTAACCAATCCATTCCTAATATGACATCAAATCCTACCAGATTCATTGGGTAAAGGTTTGCAATAAATTTTTGATTAAAAATTTCTATTCTTGCTCCCTGCAAGATTTCAGAAATCCTAACGGTTTCTCCATTTGCGGTCTCTACTAGACATTCTTGTGGTAGTTTAGTTAACGATTGATTTAGAAGTTTGCAAAACGAAGTATTAATAAAACTTTGGTTTGCACCAGAGTCAAATAATGCTTTAGCAAAAATATCATTAACTAAAAACGTACCAGCAATGACGTCCGGAATCATCCTAGCTTCATCTGAAGTTAGAACGAATGCTCTAGCATTTTTAGGATTCTTGTTGTTTGCAGCTGGAGCCAATTTCGGACAATTTGGCCTGATGTGACCTTTTTCTCCACAATTGAAGCAGAATCCATTACTGGATTTCTTCTTGCAATTTTCTTCCTTATGTCCTGGGGCCTTGCAAAAATTACAATAAGTAGAGCATCTTCCGGAATGCTTCTTTCTGCAGGCTTTGCAGTATGGTGCAGAGGTAGAACCTACATTCCTACGATTAAAATTCCCCGAACGGAATTCTTGGGTAAGCCTTTGGGATAGGTTTCTTCTCTGGTCTTCTTCTCTAGTTCATACCAGTTCATCAGTCAAGGTATTGGCTAGTTCTACAGCTTCTTCTATGGTTTGGGGTCTAGCTGCCTTGACTACATGTCTAATCTCTCCAATTAATCCCCAGATGTAACGGGAGATTAATACCGGCTCAGGTGATGCAAGGGTTGGTACTATCCTAGCATATTCAAAGAATGTGGTAGTGTAACCCTTACTATCTACCCCGGTCATTCTAAGGTTTAGAAACTTATTTGCTATCTGTTCCTTTTCATTAGGAGGGCAGAATTTCCTTTCTACCATATTTTTGAACTCCTCCCATTCCATGTTATAAATCCTATCACTTCCTATTGACTGGAGGATAGTGTTCCACCATTCTAGAGCTGCATTCTTAAATAAATTAGAAACAAACATTATCTTATCCTCTTCAGCACATTTGCTTATTTTCAGAACTGCCTCAGTTTTCTCTATCCAACGTAAAGCTGCAATGGGTCCTTCATTGCCCGAGAATTCTATGGGTTTACAGGACCAGAATTCTTTGTAAGAACAACCATATGGCATGGTTCTTCTTCTTTTGGGAATGGGCGCTTGAAGTACGAGTCCATTGTTCACGCTGTGTTCCGGTTCACTTGGTCGCTTACTGCTATGCTTACTTTTATTATTCGCTTCTTGAACTGTTTGAATAATAAATGGCATTGCATCTATAATTCCTTGTGCCACTATGTGTTGAACTGCACTATTATCCATTTGGTTTCCATTGTTTGGATTCTCATTAACCACGTTATTGTTACTCTGGTTATCGTTATTCAGATTATCTTGATTTCCCTCGTCGGCCATCTGAATTTTAAACATTTACCAAATATTAATATCACAAATAATATTTGAATATAGCCAATCACATGACACACACTTTTAGTCAAAAGCATCGAGCATTGCGACTTTTACTCTATTCATATAGTATGCATCATTACACACTAGTACTGAAATTAAAATTACAATACCAACTGAAATGTAAAGCTACAATACTAGTAATATGCATCCGTAGTTTTTTTTTTCTTTTTTTTTTCTAACACGTACACACATATATTATTATATTATTTATTATTATTATTATTATTACTACTACCGTTTCCACCATCACGTTCACTGATATGGATTCATCCAAAAATCCATATTGCGCTCGTCGTATTTCCATACGAGACGCTCTCCCACCTGTCGCATTCTCTCACTGCTTTCTAAAATTTCCTCACCGAAAGTCCTAAGTTCTTGTACGTTTTCTGCGCTCATTGGGGGTGCAGGTTCTAGGACTGGGTTTGGAATCTGGGTTGCGGGTTCCTGGTACGGAGGGATAGGGGCCTGGTATGGGTAGGGATTCTCTAAGATCTCTCTAATGTATACATCACTAACATAATAGGGATCTTGAGGATCTAACCCTGGGTAGGCTCCTAAGTTGGGTATTGGCACATTTTCCTGTATCGGGTTTTGTTGCACATAGTCCCTAACATCGTCCCACCAGGGGTCGTAATTGTTTGGGTCTAGGGGATTTGGTGCATGTACCCTAGGTATCTCCTCCGGGTTGTAATCAGGCATTTCTATTTGGTTTTCAGGGTTTTCTAGCTCCATGGGTTGGTCAGGAATTTGTGGTTGTGGTTGGGGTGCTAGCATTTGCTCCAGGTTTGGGTCAGCTGCAATGGTAGCTAAAATATGGATATTAGCTATTCCCCTATTGAGCATATCCTGGGCATAGGTAGCAGTTTCTCGTTTAGCTGCGGCTAACACTCGTTGTTCCTGCAACTTTTTCATACGTTTCCTACGCTCGTGTGCTCCCCTACTGAACCATCCCCTCTTTTTCTGAGGAAATGGCTCGTCAGATTGAGCCTTAAACACAAAGATTCCTTCTTCCGTATCAGCAGAGTACCCTGAGAGGGCAGGCTGAGAAGAGGAGGTGCCTTCGCTCCTAGGCGAACCAGACAATTGACGATACGCGTTAGATGGTCCTTGGTCGCTCATACTGTAAACTAACAAATAGTCAGAGAACACATAACGAGTAAATACAATTATGCACGTATTCCCGTAATTTATTTCCTAGCACTTTGAATTTTGATGTCAGCGGAACACTTATGTGGCTGAATCAGTGGCATAGCTCTGATACCACCTTCTGTCACAACCCCCGATCCCTAGTTCCCGGGAAAGGGCGGCCGCGAGCCAGTTTCGGTGGTATCACGTTTATTTATTCAATTTGGCAGCGGAAATTTTCATCAGGACCGTAGTTAGGAAATATTGAATCAGAGTAAACCACCACATTTTATAACATTAAATACATAGGTAAAACCCAAGTTTTCAGTACATATAATTTCATAGGGATACACCCTATTTTATTTAAGAAAAACATCTATTTCTTTTTAGGTAACTTTTATTGCCACTTTTCCAAGCCTTCAGTGCTGTCCAGCTGGCTTCTATTTGGCTTTCACATTTTGTTACCTGAAACGCGTTTTAAAAACATTTTGTCAGTGGGAAATACTGGTGAGTGAATCCCAGTTTAATCAAGTTTAAATAAAAACCAATTTGCAGTATTGAGGGCACATCCGCAATTACATTTGTATTCAAGACATCCCAATTAACATTAGTGGTACGGTCATACTCAACTTATGGGATGTTACCATGCCAGTAACCAATTTTGTATACAAAACCCCAACATACCCACTATAATTGTATTCTTTACAAATACTCAAAACTGCTTTTTATATATTTAATTTAGTGAGGTTTTGTAATAACAGTTAACAAAAAGAGGATTACTCACATTGCTGTCTTAGGGTTTTCAGTAGTGATTTCCTGGGAATAATCTATAAATTACACAAATGCACGTGTGTTAGTATAATAACCCATTTTAACATTAGTAATACCCTCCCCGAGACGGTATTCCAACGACTACGTCGAGCAGAACCACGACAGCCGTTACGGAACCCTAGATCAATCGGGCAGCGTATCTAATACGTATCCAGGGGTTATAATACTTACATCGTAGCAGAACCTCGCTATTTAAGGGTATAATACCCGGCTATAATAACTTTCTACAGAAATTTGAGATTCGAGATTGAAATTGTGAACGTCGAAAACGAAACCCGATGGCCTTCTTATATAGTGCTGAAATTTGGTCTCCACGCGGCCCGCGTAAGGAACAGGCCAAGGTTACGCGGCCCGCGTCATCCTTGGTCAACCGAGTAGCTTAGCTGGGTCAGCTTGTAGACCCGCCACGATGATGACACGTGTCATCACCGGGCTGCGCCACCATTTGGGACACTCGCGGCCCGCGTCAACTAACGGGAACTCTTACGCGGCCCGCCTAAACTAAAGAAATCAAAGGAATCCAGTTTACACCTTCATACGGCCCGCGTGAATGGTTGGGGTGGGTGTACGCGGCCCGCCTCAACTTAATATTTAATGTTTTTTATTTATTTTATAGGTTATGTTATATTTCGGCTCGGTTTTCACATACGGGGTGCATATAAAAACAAATTGAGACATTTTAAGATATATTAGGGTGTCGGAAAAGTTCTAAAGGTATCGGTTTACGTTAGGGCGGTTATAGGAGTACCACCGCTTGGAGGCGTGACGTGACCAGGATCGAGCCACCAATCATATTGAGCAACGTATTTAAGTAAATAAAACCAACCACAATACAATTGGTGACCAAAGGCCAGTTAACCAAGTTTTAAATTAAACAGTGGAAGCATAATACGTGATACCAAATATAAGTCCATAGTCCATAAGTTTAAAATCAAAACGTAGATTTAAATAAGTTCATTAGGATTTAAATATTAAGCACGGAACATAACAGTCCGTACACCACAACGACTCCTTCCTCGTGCAAGCTCCAAGCATCTAGCGACCTGTAAGGCATGTAACAACGAGTCAACAACAAAGTTGAGTGAGTTCACGTTTGGTTGTTTACTTTTAAGTTGTTTCCGAAAACGTAGTTGACTTTCGTTGGCGTAATTGCCGTGGGGGTTACCCCGTAGTTGAAAGTATGTTTAACCAGTTCATTCCTTATTACCCAAACCATATTCATGATTAGTGGGGGCTTCCCCATGTGAACCACTAGACTGTACCATATCGACAACTAACGCAAATAAGTTGTGCCCTACATCAGTGTCTATCATCACTGACGGTTTGCCATAGTCCATTAGTACACGCCCGTCCGACTGGCACGGTGTGAGGTTTGTTAAACCTAATAGCGCTATTAACTAATGACCCGCTCGCCATTGGCCTCGGCGATTAAGTCGATATAAAAATGAGGGACTTATGATAGAGTTTTGTCTAGTAAGTTTTAAGGTTGTTGTCCTACCCAAGGAGGACGAACGTACGTAGTTCTACCCAAGGAGAATACGCAGAAGTAATATTGGCATCCTACCCAAGGAGGATGGCCGTACATATCCTACCCAAGGAGGATATGTAGATTCAGTTTTAAATTCTTTAACCCATTCCCAAACCACCGGGAATCCCATGCCTTAGAAAGTGTGAACATGAACTGATTTATTACACGTGCACACAATAGGACTTGACTGATTACTTGTGCACACTAGCAACCATCCACCAAAGGGAGATGCTTTTCCCAGCCGTTGCCGAAATCAATAACACATGCCCGAAGCATGTCTTCCAGGGTTTGAATAGTGCGCTCAGACTGCCCATCCGTCTGAGGGTGATATGTTGTACTCATGTCTAGGCGAGAGCCAAAAGCTTTGTGCATCACTTGCCATAGTTCTGAAGTGAATCGTGCATCCCGATCCGAAATGATGGAGGTGGGCACCCCGTGCCTCGAAACAACTTCTTTAAGATAGACGTCTGCGAGAGTGGAGAACTTATCTGTTTCCTTAATAGCCAGGAAGTGTGCAGACTTGGTGAGTCGATCCACGATCACCCATATAGTATCATTCCCACGCTGGGATCTGGGTAGGCCTGTAACAAAATCCATGGAAATCTCTTCCCATTTCCACTGTGGTATCCTGGGTTGCTGAAGTAGACCTGCGGGTTTCTGATATTCAACCTTGACTCTTGCACAGGTCAAGCAATTGCCAACATAGGTGGCGATGTGGGCCTTCATGCTAGGCCACCAATAAGTAGTTCTGATGTCGTGGTACATTTTGTCAGACCCTGGATGTACCGAGTAGCGAGACTTGTGTGCTTCGTCCATCACAAGCTCTCGTAAACCGCCATAAAGTGGGACCCAAATACGCCCCGTTACATAGTAGGCGCCGTCTTCCTTTTGTTCCATTCGTTGCCTTGAACCGCGTAAGGCTTCAGCCATGACGTTTTCGGGTTTCAATGCTTCTATCTGAGCAGCTCGTATCTGTGCAGGAAGACTGGACTGAATAGTAAGTTGTAGCGCTCGCACGCGCTTAGGTAGGGCGTCCTTTCGACTGAGGGCGTCGGCCACAACATTGGCCTTGCCTGGATGATACTTGATGGCGCATTCGTAGTCGTTCAGTAGTTCAACCCATCTCCGTTGACGCATGTTCAAATCCTTTTGCTTAAGAATATGCTCGAGACTCCTGTGATCGGTGTAAATCGTGCACCTGGTACCGTACAGGTAGTGTCGCCATATCTTAAGCGCGAAAACAACAGCTCCCAGCTCTAAATCGTGCGTCGTGTAGTTCCGTTCATGAATCTTGAGTTGCCGCGAAGCGTAGGCAATAACTTTATCACGCTGCATCAATACACAACCAAGCCCCTGTATCGATACGTCACAATAGACCACGAAATCGTCGGTGCCCTCTGGCAATGAGAGAATAGGTGCACTGCAAAGCCTATCCTTTAGGTACTGAAAAGCGGTCTCTTGGGAATCTCCCCAACGGTAGGTGACACCTTTCTGTGTCAGCATAGTAAGCGGCTGCGCGATCTTCGAAAAGTCTTTAATGAATCATCTGTAATACCCCGCCAAACCCAAGAATTGGCGTATTTCCGTTGGTGTACGCGGTGCAGGCCAGTTCCTGATCGAATCTACCTTGGATGGATCGACATGAATCCCATCCCTGTTCACCACATGGCCTAAGAAGTGGACTTCACGAAGCCAGAAGTCGCATTTAGAAAACTTTGCGTACAATTGCTCCTTTCGAAGAAGTTCCAAGATAAGACGTAAGTGCTGCTCGTGTTCCTCCTGACTCTTGGAGTAGATCAGAATGTCGTCGATGAAGACAATGACGAACTTGTCAAGATAGGGTTTGCACACCCTGTTCATAAGATCCATGAAGACTGCAGGCGCGTTCGTAAGCCCGAATGGCATAACAAGAAACTCGTAGTGACCGTAGCGAGTTCTGAATGCTGTCTTGGAGACGTCCTCATCCCGGACTCTCAGCTGATGATACCCTGACCTTAAATCAATCTTGGAATAGTAACTCGACCCTTGCAACTGGTCGAATAAGTCGTCAATACGAGGAAGAGGATAACGGTTCTTCACCGTCACCTTGTTCAGTTCACGGTAGTCGATGCACATTCTGAAAGTGCCATCTTTCTTTTTCACGAAAAGCACTGGAGCTCCCCAAGGCGATGAGCTTGGACGAATAAAGCCCTTTTCCAAGAGCTCTTGTAGCTGCTTCGACAGTTCTTCCAATTCGGTTGGAGCTAAACGATACGGTGCGCGGGCTATTGGTGCTGCTCCAGGAGCTAACTCAATCTGGAATTCGACTTGGCGGTGAGGCGGTAAACCGGGTAAATCTTCAGGAAACACCTGAGGAAAGTCACGTACAACTGGAATATCCTCTACTCTTTTCTCTTTCGAAGCTGCATCAGTAACTAGTGCCAAGATAGCCGTATGACCCTTTCGTAAACATTTCTGTGCCTTCAAGAAAGAAATGATGCCAACCACGGCACCACTCTTGTCGCCTTGAACTTCGAGAGGTTCTTGACTAGAACGAGGAATACGAATGACCTTTTCCTTGCATAAAATCTCTGCGTGATGCTGGGATAACCAATCCATGCCGATGACGATGTCGAAACTACCCAGAACTATTGGAATAAGATCAATCGAGAAGGTCTGACCCGCTAGAACGATGTTACAACCCTTGACTACATGCGTGGCTTCTACACTCTTACCATTTGCTAACTCTACGACATGTTTGGTGTTTAGGGGTGTTGGTGTACGTTTTAACAATTTACTCATTTTCAAAGACATATAACTTGTATCAGCACCCGAATCAAATAAGACAGTAACATAAATATCGTCGAGAAGAAACTTACCCATAACCACATTGGGATCATTCACTGCGTCACCCCGACCTAGCACAAAAGCACGACCCCGAGCTTCGTTGCCATTGTTGTTGTTGTTTCCCCCATTGTTGTTGTTCCCGTTGCCCTGGTTATTGTTGTTGTTGCGATTCTGGTTCTGGTTCAATTGAGGGCAATCACGTTTGTAGTGGCCTTCAGCCCCACACTGGAAACATCCCCGGTTTCCACGCTGTGGCTGCTGGTGCTGGTTCTGTGGAGCTGGCGGTGGGAGTTGCTGGTTCTGATTTGCTGGCCGTGAGCTTCTACAATCCTTAGCCTCATGACCCATCTTGAGGCATCTTTGACAACGTTCCCTGCGACATCTTCCGTTGTGGTGTCTGTTGCACTTATTACACAGTGGGTGAATTCCCCGATATCCACCCTGCCCCTGACTGCCAGATGATTGCTGACTCGGATTCTGGTAGTCATTTGTCTTGCGCTGCTGAGACTGAACAGAAACTGATCCCTTGCTGGAATCCCCCTCCCATTTTCTCTTGTTTTCACTGGGAGTAGCAGAAGTAGTGACAGCAGTAGTGGTAGCGCTGATGCGTTTTGGCAGCTTATTTTGTTCCACTGCCTGATCCGTAATACGATGAGCAAGGCGCTGAATAGCCTGGATATTATCAAGATTAGCCGATGTCACATGGCTCTGGATCTCTGGCGCTAATCCCTTGAGATACAACTCAATACGTTTCACTGGAGGGTCCACCGTGGTTGGGCATAGCACGGCCAGTTCATTCGACCGTTTGGTATAGGCTTCGATCTCTGACCCAACCATTTTCAAGTGATACAGTTCATCTTCCAACTTGTGAATGTCTTCACGAGTGCAGTATTCCCTTTTGATCAGTTCCTTGAAGTCATTCCAAGGGGTGGCGTTAGCAGCTGCCAACCCTAGGATCTGTACTTGCGCGTTCCACCAAGTCAACGCGATTCCTTCCAAAGTGCCAGTGGCGTACTTGACCCTGCGAGCCTCAGGGCATTCACACATTTCAAACACAGATTCTAGCTTCTCAAACCAATGGAGGAGTCCCACTGCCCCCTCGGTGCCACTGAAAGTACTTGGACGACAGTCCATGAAGTTCTTGAAAGTGCAGACAGGCTGCTGCGCGTGTTGACCTATTGTGTACGAATAGGACAAAGTTAAATACGAGAGTTAATGTAGGATCTAAAGATCCTAGTGTGTCTATACTGCAGGGTATACTACCTGCTTGAGCAGCTGCAAGTGCCGCAGCAACTTGAGCTTGAACGAGAGCCTCTAGCTGGGCTTGTGTCATGTTAATTCGTCCAGACATGATCTTCATGGCAAATGCAACATGTGTTAGAGAGGTTCGCGAATAGAGCGATGACAGAAGAGTGTAAGCACATAGGTATTCTCATGTAACGACATATGGTAAGCAATGTAATCTAGCATACTACGAGCAAAGTTCTAAGCAGTTCTAGCAAGCAGGTAATAAACATAAACCTTATTACCTAGGATGTCGAGTCTTGCACGTGGAGCGAAGCGTCGTTGTGGATCGTTGAGAGCACTGTTCTGGTTATAGTCTGGTTTTAATAAAAACGTTTTCCCATATTAAAACCAAGTTCTCTATAACCAATGGCTATGATACCAATCTGTCACACCCCCAAAATCCACACGCGGAGTACCACCGCTAGGAGGCGTGACATGACCAGGATCAAGCCACCAATCATATCGAACACAGCATTTAATAATAAAAGTAGATAATGTAATTCAACACGACATGATTGATGTTCAAAACCAAACATAGTTTAAGTATAGCGGAAGCATAAGTATGAAAACCCAATGTGTATCATAAGTTCAAATGTTTAAATGTTTTAACATGGCATCCACGATCCATGCTCCACAACGACCTGCTCCTCCCTGTGCAAGCTCCATGTATCTAACGACCTGCAAGGCATGTAACAGAGGATCAACAACTAGTTGAGCGAGTTCACAGTTAACAGTTCAGTAATAGTATAGTGTGAGTAGTAGTATGTTCGTTCGTTATGTCATGTATCGTATTAGTTTCCATCGCGGCCTCCCAGGCAGGTATGCGAAGATATTAGGGGATGTTCATCCCGAGCATTCTAGACTAGGTTTATCTGTATCGCGGCCTACCAGGCAGGTGTGCGAAGATTAGTAAATTCAGTTCGCGGCCTTCCAAAGGCAGGTGTGCGAAGTCAGTCATAATATCGCGGCCAACCCTTGGCAGGTGTGCGAAGATCAGTTCAATAAGTGTTACTAGTCTAGTCGTATTCTTATCGTTAGGTTCTATCAACTGAGTATGTACAACAAAGTAATCCAATCCCATTCCCACCCTGGGAACCCCATGCCTTGGCTGTGTGAACTCACCTTGGTTTGCTCGGTATGCTATGTTATGCACTCACAAGTAATCAGTCAAGTCCTATTGTGTGCACGTGTAATAAATCAGTTCATGTTCATATTAATACGCAGGTAATTCATATCACAAAGCGTTTGGCAATTCACATCATGTATCGCATACGATAGTGTTCTTGATTAATACATACAAAGATATTCAGTAACACAATTTACAGGTTCGTCGTGTTTAGCAGGATCATCATGCTTTACTAGATAACATGTATTCACAGGACTATTACACTTATCGTGGTTAACACTTAACACAGTTAGCATATGAATGGGATACTAACAGAGTTAACAAATATATCTTAATGGACATAATGAGGTTAATATATAAACATAATTACTAAACTAAATGAGGTTATTGAAGTAACAAGATTAATAGGTTATTGGGCCAAAAACTATCAAACATCGGGCCAGCAATCCCTAGCATGAAACTCAGACTTAACATCACTCACAAAGTCGGACCATGGGCTCCCTTTACAAACTCGGATAGTGTAAACACATATATAATACTCGGACATAGGGACAGGGGTAAAACCCTTCACAAATTCGGACAAGGGGGCCGACCCCTTCTAAAACTCGGACTACACATGGGCTGATAAAACTCGGATAAGGCCCACTCCAATTAAACCTCGGACCTAATGTATCAACTAAGAAACTCGGACCAAGTGGGGCATTCCCTTCACAACCTCGGGCAGATTAACATTCACAAAGATCGGAACCTTGATCCTTTATGAAACTCGGACAGAATGACATTCATAAAGATCGGACCTTTGATTCTTCATAAAACTCGGACACTCTTATACAATGTAAAACTCGGACCCAAGTGTGTTGTATCAAAAGATCGGACCTCTATCTTTACACATAAAGATCGGACCTTGCTCCTTTTAAAAACTCGGATCCTTGTAACTCTTTTAAAATTCGGACCACATACAAGGGCATTAAACTCAGACTAAAAGTGTTCAACAAACTCGGCCATCAATCCTCCTTAAAACTCAGACAACTAACTAGGGTCACAAACTCTGACTAGCATCATTCACAAAACTCAGACAAATCAACCATGCGTAAATTTCAATCATTGCACAGAGTCAAAAGAATCAAATCAGTTACGTTCTTATTTTCATGCGAACAGAAAACCCTAATTACAAACACTAGCAACCATTGCAATCCAATTATCAATCACAATTCTAGCATATCCTGTATCTTGACAATAATCAACCTATTACACAACTAATCATCATCATATTTCAATAATCAGAATCAATTAAACCAAGAATAGCATAAGAAGAACTAGGGTTTACACATACTACAAGAATCAAGAATAGATGACAATCAAACAATCAATAAACAATGATTAAACAATTACCTTGATTGATTCTAAATGGATTGAAGGATCAAACTTTGATGCAAAAGACTTGTGAAATCAAGGATGATGAGAAGATGGTTGTAGAGAGGATTAGAGGAGGTGAGAGTACGTGTTTTGATTCCTTGTGAATGATTAGTGAATGATTAGGGAAGGGAATTAGGGTTATGAGTTGTGAAGGTTTCACTATGAACCCTAAACACCCTTAAGTATTATTTATTACAGTTTCAACACCACATTCCATTATTTGTCAAATCCTTCACTAGTAACACATAACCATGCACAACCACAAAACACTTTATTGTATCAAACATATACAGTTTCACAGCAACTAATTGCGCAAGTAAACAACTAAACAATACATGATCGTGCAATAAATGCAAATAGAAATCTTGGAAATTCGAGTTGTCACAGACTTACTACTAGCTTAAAGCTAGGGATGATTCAGTGAAGAAGATGATAAGGAATGATGATGAACAAGCAAGAACAAAGGCCCTTTTGAAGCTTCCACAAGTTGCAACCTTCTTGTATCACCTTTGAAGCTTAAATGGATCTTGATGATGGATGTTTATGGTTGTGAAGTGGTGGTGATGGTGGCTGCTATGGAGGGCCGAGAATGAGAGAGAGAAGTGAGGTGAGAGAGTGATCTTTGGGGAGATATGGTGGAGATATGAAATGATTGTATGCCTTGGAACTCCAAACTTATAAGATCATGCACATAATATGGATACTTACACAAGCAAAGATCTCATAAAATATTGAAATAAATCTTGGTGGGGTCCCACATACTCATGACCGATTGGGGGGGGGGGTCTTGATGTAAAATTTCAACTAAATGGTAATTACTAGTTACTTCCAAGTATAATATTCCATATATTAGTATGTTGATATTTAGGGGGTGTTATGGTACACGGGGATCATGACTAGCCAAAAATAATTAATTAATATGTTTGACAAATATTTGGTGTCCCGGGTAATGTCCGGTTGTTCGGTCAGATACTGTTCCGTTAAGTTGTTTAATTGTTTCGTAAGGCGTCTTATACATATATTTTTGTAACACAATTAATTCCTAACACATAGGAAAATATTCAGGACTATTTATTAACTTTTCTGTATACTACTAGTATGCTAACACGCACATGTAAGTATAACACAGTAATCAGGGAGCAGTTAAATGATTCAGCACAGTCATCACGCACTTTAATTATCATTAATAAATTGTACAGATACATGGAATTTCGAGGGTTGTCACACCCTAACCTGGACCAAACTCAAGAAGCTGATAAAGAACGAGTTTTGTCCTCCACACGAGCTCCAACAACTCGAAAACGAGTTTTGGAACCTCAAGCAAGTAGGGAGCGACAATGTCGGCCTCGCAACTAGGTTCAAGCATCTGAGTGCACTATGCCTTGGCTAAGTCGACACCTGTTGGACCCAGTATGGCCTTAACAACTTCTTTTTACGTAATATGGCAAGGATTTCAGTATATGTGAAAAAGATGTGCGGAAATGGAAATCAGACTTTCAGGAAACAAGACCTACAGAATTATCAAGTTTATATCACTTTGAAACAAATTAGTTTAACAAGGTGATTGTAAGATTATTATCTAATACAAATGAATCTTGATTTCTGTGGGTGAGAAGAGCAGTTGGAGTTTGAGTGTTTGTATGTGAATGCTAAGCTTCAAACTCAAGTATCTTCTGCCTCTCTAGCCTTCTATTTATAGACGGCTGTGGACATGAATAAACAATTGTTTATTCATGCAATAAGTCCTGCATAAAGTAGCAATTTGACATATTCATTGAATCCATCGTTCAAGTTGCATTTGTAATCATGAAAACCAATAATGTCATGCTTCGGTCATGGGTGGCAGGATAGAGTTGTGATTTTAGACAAGTGGGTCTGTCATCAGAATTTCTGATAAGCCACTTCATCAGAAATTCTGGTGAACAAATCATCAGAAAGTTTGATGATCAGACTTTGTCAGAAACTGATGATATTTCATCAGAAATATCATCAGATCCATCAGAAACGACCTTCTCTGATAATCCAAATCAACTCTTTATCAACTTGAGATTCTTTGTAGTAGATACTTTACTTTTTAGTTGTCCCAACTATTTTTCTTCATCTTGTTGTGTTCTTCAGGACTGTTATCTTCTTCAGAGATCCAGTTGATTGAGATTTTCTTCAATACTTATAAATAAAGTTTCCTAACAGTTTCCCCCTAAGTATTGTAAGAAAATGAACTATCTCTATGTCCAAATGTAAACAACTTTTAACTAATTTTTGAAAAAGAAAGATCAAGTGACTATGTCCCACAGACATAAAGCATAAAACATAAAAGTTAAAGCATAGACCATCCAACCATTGTAAAAGAAACAGAAAAACAAATTCTAAATATTGTTCAAAAAAATTTCTATCTCATCAATTTATTCAATTGATTTTCACTCCACTTCTGTGTTTGTCTCCTGGTTTCAGCTTCTTCTTGTGATCAATTATCTTTTGAGTTGCCTTGTACATTGATTTATACCATTCTCTTGCTTCCATCCAATCATCAATGCAATCTTCAATTTTCTTTCTCAGCTGCTCATTGTTCTTTCCTTTTATCTTGAGTTGCTCTTGTTTCTCATTTATGCAGTTTCTTATATACTTTAAAGTTTGGTTTGAGTACCTGCAAATTTCACTGATTCTGAATAGAGCTTTCTCATTATAAGCATCTTTGAAGACTGCACAGATTTCTGGTGTGTCAAAGATTGCACCAGTTCTTGCTAATTTTGAAGGGCTTTCAACTGGAATAATTGTGTTGGGTGGAGGTATTAACACCTTAGTGCTATACTCGAAATTGATACACAGATCAAAGTCTGCTAATGCTGCTCTTTTGTATAATTTCGCTCCTGCATTTTTAACACTGTCAAGGGCTCTCCTGATCACTACTGAACCACCTTTCCATTCATCAATGATGTTCTTCATCTTGACTATGTCCATTGGATGAATTTCATCAGCCAGGTCTGCATCAGTGACCTTTTGAACATCTTTGTCTTTTCTGACTAGGGTGTACTTGTTTTGACTTTCATTCCCTAGTAAGCCTCCTCCAGTAGTCAAAGTATCAACTCTTTCAATTGATACTATTGGATTGGTCAATTTGTCGTGCAATATCACCCAGCTGCCATTTTTTCTTTCTTCATAAATACCTTTACTCATTGGTGAGAGTGGCCTTGTTGGGTTGTCTTCTGGACCTTTCCAATAATAGTGCTTCAGATGTTCTTCTGGATATATGATTGTGTGTAGATCACCTTCCAGCACTTCTGATTCTTTGATGTTGCCTTCTGAGTCTTCTCTCATTATTTTCTTGGCCTTTTTGAAGATGTCACTTCATGTTCCATTCTTCGCTTCTCTTTTGTGCCCATCCTTATGCTAAATTATGTTTCTCCAGTAATGGTTGTAGTTGATGGTTGAGCTGAAGTGTATTCTCTATGTTGGAAACTTGAAGTGTCTAGCTTTGATATGCTTGGTGGAGGACCCATGGGTAACTTTTGTTTATCTGGTGGTGGACCCATGGTCTGCTTTTCTTTTTGAACTGTTACAGCTTCTGTTTGCTTCATTTGTTCTTGTTAGATGGTTTCTGGTTGATGTTGGGGACTTTCTGATTCTTTTGCTTGTCTTTCTTGTGGAATTGGAGTCTTTAGTTTATGAAGATCAACTTTTGCCAGTGTGGCAACATTGTATTGCAATCTTTTTACTAGCAAGTGAATGTTAGTAAGAGATTGACTGTTTGTTTCTTCTTGATTCTTTATCTTCTGAAACTCCTGATTTTCTTTATTTCTTTGTTCACTTAATTCCAGTACCAACTTTTCAAAAGCCTCAGTTAGACTGCTGCTGTTGGCTCTGAGAAGTTGTATTTCTTCAAGAAGCCTTCTTGAACTTGAACTTTCTCCTGCAGTTGCAATCTCTGTCATCTTTTTCTTGATATCATGCAGTTCTTTAAGAGCCTTTTCCATTTCTGAAGAAGTTCCTTGGTTTGCTGATGACTTTTGTATTTCTTTGAGAGCTGCACTATTTTCTTAAGTTTGTTTCTGCATAGCTTTGACAGTCTCTGATAGAGCTTTCACTTCTGATTTTTTTATTTCTGATTTCTTCCAGTATCAGATCAAGTTTTTCATTCATGACTGTTTTCTCAGCAGCAGCTTCATCTTCAAGTTCTTTATGAAGTTGTTTTGGAGACATAGATGGTTATTCTTGGGAAATAGGAGAAACAACAGATGTTTCTCTTCTAACACCACCAGAAAACACATTTTCTGATGTTTTGAGGTTAAGAGGATTGGAAGTATCCAAATTCTCTGTTTCCTCACTAGAAATTTGAAACAAATTCAAGTCCTGGTTTTCCTCACATCCTTGAACCTTTTCAGATTCTCCATGAGTTATTGATAAACTTTTATTTTTCTCATCCAGGTTTCCTTGATCAGTGAACTGATCTCCACCTGTTGTTACCACATTTTCCTCCTCAGTGTCTGACTCAGAAAATGGGTCTTTTGTTTCACTCACGTTTTTTTTGTAAAAACAGTGCTTCTTTGTAATATTTCATATCTTGGTTGAATTGATTCATCAGAATCACTTTCAGAAGTATAAAATATATTGAGTTTGGATTTTGTTGCACCTGTTTATCCAATATGTGAGCCTTCAGCATGATGTTCTTCTGTTGCATGAGTCATATGCACATCTTTATCAGCCGGATGTGGATCAGATTCATCCTGCTGCTCTATTCTTGGTGTGCTTGATTCTTCTGCATCATGCTCCATGGGTGACACCTTTTCAAATCCTTCTTTTGTTTCTGCTTGCCTACTTAACATTCTCATGTATTCTGCTCTGTATGATGAATTTTCTGGTACAAGATCCATCATATTTTCTGGTAGAACAAGTACATCAAAGTCTGACTTCCATGACCCTGCAGCACTCCAAGGTCTCATAATTTCTGATCTCCACATATATTTTGATTTTGGAGTTTGCAGATTTCTTTCAGAAAAGGTCATCAGAAATTATGATGGATAAAAATCATGGTAGATGTGAATCTATCTTTCCAGTTTTGGTCAGAATTGATCTTTTGATCAGATTAAATATTTCTGTTCCAAAATCAATATTCAACCCAGTTATAAGGCTGAACATGATTGTTAGAATATTCATATTTATCTGATCTGTACCTCCGATCTTGGATGATAAACATTTATTCAATATTTCCATCAATACTTGCCAGAAGGCAGATAGCTTGTTCCTCTTGAACTCGTTGATTTTTGAAATCTTCGCCTTGCATCCCATTACAGCATCAAGTTGTTCAAACATGTCCTCTTTTGGTGGTGCATCTTCATACTCTTGATTTAAGGGTAGTTCCAAACATTCCCTTATTTTCTCTGGTGTGATTTTGATGAAGATATCTTCCCATACATGTGCTGTTAGCTCCTTATTTGTACTATGAGCTTCGAGAGTGTTTACAACCTGTTGTAGCAATCTTTCTGGTACCTCTCTGGTCTTTGTAAGAGCGTGAGCTATTGGGCTTCTGATCAGAAACTCAATGAGAATTTGACACTTCACATCATATTGTTCGATATTGGTGTTCATTGCTTCATTGTTGTTCTTCAAAGGAAGATATTCAGCTTCAACGATTAGGGGAACAAAGTGTTCAGCTGGAGGTGGACTGTTGTTTGAGGCAGCCATTTAGGATTTGGGTTTTTGCTTTTGAAAAAGGGTTTTTTAGGGTTTTGAGAATTGAGATTGAAGATGGACGTCTCTGTTGTTGGAGGGGATATTTATAGTGAGCCGAGACAGAGATTTTTGAGTGTTTTTTGTGGGTTATTTGTATTCAAGGTGTTTTATGACACCTTAATGATGTTTTAATCTTTTAAAGACGCAATCGTTTTTTTTAAAACCCTTGGTTTATCTCTAATTTAATGTATATCTCATTCAAGACAATTAGATATTCCAACGATTTTGTTTTTAATATAAACACTAGTATCCAACTTGCACCTTTTTATGTGGGACCCTTTTTGATTTCAGAATTGGTCCAATCAAAAGCCCTTTCTTCAATTGAGTGCTTTCCCATGTTGTCTTTTTAATGATATATATAAGATCTCTAAATGTTTCATAAAGAGTTGTATTTTCCTATATTTATATCATCAGAACACATTTGATTCATTTATAGGAGTCTGAATCATATATATATATATATATATATATATATATATATATATATATATATATATATATATATATATATATATATATATATATATATATATATATATATATATATATATATATTTAAGATGAGAGGGAATGAGTGGAGTCTGATAAAATTTCTTACCTTGATCTTGTGAACTCCGCATTTTTGTTCTGATGTATCAGGAAGTCTCTCTCATATAGCTTGTTCCAGTCCTTAGAAAAAAATTGAAAGAAACATATCTAAAAATAATCTAGATTTTTTTGTTTCTTTGCATCTGATTTCTGATGTTTTAATGAAATTTCTGATAAATTTTATCAGATTCTGATAATTTATCATATCCTATCAGATTTCATTTGATTCTTACCAGATTTTCCTTGTTATCATCAGACAAGATTTCTTAGTTCCCCCTGGACCTATTGACATATTTAACTAATATTTAATTAAGAAAAACTGAATATATTACTGAACAAAAGTGGGTTAGAACACACAAAAAAAATTAACAAGCTAAAACAAACACAGATAGACCTAACTACTCATCATCTTCATCCAACACGTTATACATGCACTTCACATATAACCAGAGACTGGTTATTCTTCCTGTATGAAAGGTTGATGGAACCAGGGAAGCAACTCTTAAGTTTTCTTGAAGTGCCAGTTCAGCTCTTGTATAACAACTTCTCACACCACCAAAGTCAAGTTGACTTGTGATTACTTTGGTTACGAAACGAGGGTAGATCAGAAAAGGATTACGGTCATGGACGTTTCCTTCTAAGTCTCTCATGAGAAACTTAGCATAATTGTAAGGTTTTTCCTGTACAATAGCATGCGCCACTTCCATCATCCTGTAAGACAGCTCATTAAAGTGTCCTGTCTTTTTCGAAAAACAAACACTCAGCTGTGTTACCAAATATTGAAAAGGTGGTATGAACCCAGATTTGCAAATTTGCCTTGACACATTGCTTGAATTGTAGCCCATTTCAGTCAAGGTCCTTTGCACTTCTGCCTTTTCCAATATACTGATCCTTCGATAGTCACCCAATTTGAGGACATCTCTGAGTGTTTCCTCTTTTAGGGTGATCTCTACCCCCATAACCTCACTTCTTATCCACATAGAAGTGCCACTCATAACAACTTGAGCATTCCACCAGAACTCCTGAAGAAGTTCTGGATATATGGTGACATGTGTAGACATGGCAAAGCCCAAAGGACTTCTCATGATCATATTGTACACAAACCTGCAGTCCTCCCATGCAGGTCCTTCTAAGTTGGATCTTAATCTGAGATTATGATGTTCGTAAAATTTGAGAGGAAATTGGTTGGATTCCATTGATCTTGGGTGGTTCATTTTGAAATAAGAAGTTTTTTTTCTTTTTGATTGTAGGCTTTTGAAGAGAAGATTTTGTTGTGAAGAATGTCTTTTTCAGATTGTTAATATTTATAGGTGAAAGTGATAGTTTCATATTAACAAAAAAATTTTCTTCTCTTCATTTAAGACGATATCTATTGCAGTGAATATGACAGTCTACTGAGCCTTTTATGTGAGTAAGCATTCAATAGGTGCGCGGCTACTTTCATAGCTCCTAATGATATTGGTGCTTACGTGTTTCTGTTAAACTCCTTGTAACCGAATGACGTTGCATGTTTAAAAATCCCTTTTAAAAAAAAATTATTATATGTGATGATTGAATTCTTTAGATTTAATTTTATCTTCATGCATGTCATCAATGTTTTTCCCCCGTTTTTTTAAACAACAAACAACAAAAAAAATAAAAAAAAAATTTATACAAATGGAATATGTATGAAGATATGGACTTTTGATGATTACTGATTATTATGCACAGTTAAACAAAAATTTCTGATGTAAATCAGAATTTCTGGTAAATCATCACATTTTATTGATGATTTATTAAATCTTCTGATTGTTCATCAGATAGATGAATTTCTGCATCAGAATTTTGTTTAATTATCCTTTCATTCTCAGTAACTTGATGATTATCAACTTGGTTTTCATTTTGTTTTGCTTTTATTTCCGAAACATTTTCATCTCTTATGTTGACCATGCCAAGTTTGCTGATCAAAAAATTATGTCTCTTTTCATCAAGAGGTTTTGTAAATATATCAGCAATTTGGCTTTCAGTTGGAACAAAATACATTTCAATGTTACCTTTCTCCACATGATCTTTTATGAAGTGATATCTGACATCTATGTGTTTGGTTCTTGAGTGATGAACTGGATTTTCTGTTATTGCAATTGCACTCTTTGAATCACACAAAATTGGTATTTTTGTCAGATTTACTCCATAGTCCTTCAGTTGAGTTTGCATCCACAGCACTTATGAACAACAGCTTGCTGCTGCAACATATTCTGACTCTGCTGTTGATGTGGCAACACAGTTTTGCTTCTTGCTTGCCCAACATACCAATTTTTCCCCCAAGATTTGACAAGCACCAGATGTGCTTTTTCTGTCAATCTTACACCCTGCATAATCTGCATCTGTGTATGCAATTAATTCAAGGTTTGTATCCTATGGATACCAGAGACCAAGTTCTGAAGTGCCTTTTAGATATTTGAAAACCCTTTTTACAGCTTTTAAATGAGATTCCTTAGGGTCACATTGACATCTGGCCAGAAAACATGTAGCAAACATGATGTCTGGTCTACTTGCAATTAAGTATAACAATGACCCTATCATCCCCCTATAGGTTTTAATATCTACACTTATTCCATCTTTATCAGAATCCAATTTGTTCCCTGTTGCCATGGGAGTTTTTGAAGCTGAGCAGTTTTCAAGTGAATATTTTTGTAGAATTGTTTTGACATATTTTGATTGACTCAAAAATGTTCCATCAATTCTTTGTTTGACTTGTAACCCTAAGAAAAAGGTTAATTCACCCATCATGCTCATTTCAAAATGGCTGGTCATTAATTTTTGAAACTTTTTGCAAAATTTTTCATTTGTTGATCCAAATATAATGTCATCAACATATATCTGAACCAACAAGGTATGGTTTTTGTGTGTTTTGAGAAACAGTGTGGTGTCAATAGTATCTTTGGTAAATCCAGAATTGAGTAAGAAGTTTGATAATGTTTCATACCAAGCTCTTGGAGCTTGCTTCAATCCATACAAGGCTTTGTTTAATCTATAAACATGATTTTGAAATTTTGGATCAACAAAGCCTTCAGGTTGTTGCACATAAACTTCTTCTTCAATTTTACCATTTAGGAAAGCTGATTTTACATCCATTTGATAAACTTTGAAATCCTTGGATGCAGCATAAGCAAGAAAAATTCTTACAGCTTCTAATCTAGCTACCGGTGCAAAGGTTTCATCATAATCAATACCTTCTTGTTGACAGTAACCTTTGACTACTAACCTTGCTTTGTTCCTTGTGATTATGCCATTTTCATCAGATTTATTCCTGTATACCCATTTTGAGCCTATGACAGATTTGTCTTTGGGCTCGGGTACCAGATCCCATACCTTGCTCTTTCCGAATTGATCCAGCTCTTCTTGCATAGCTTGTATCCAATCTGGATCATTCAGAGCTTCTTTGGCAGATTTGGGTTCTATTGTGCTTAAGAACCCAGCATATGCACTTTCATGTGCAGTTGCAGATCTTGTTCTCACACCATCAGCTGGATTGCCAATGATATCAGAATGAACATGCCCTTTGATCCATCTTAACCTGTTTTGAACAGTTGTTGGTTCTGATGGATTTGAAGTTTCCCCCTGTTCAGTTACCTCTGTTTCATGTAAAGCACCAGAATTTTGATTTTCTGTTGTGCTATTTACTTGTTCTTCAGGGTTAGTACATGATATTTGTGATGATTTAAATGTACAAGCTTTATCATGTTCTAAAAGATCTTCTGATATCATTCCAAAGAGATACTCATAATTTTCTTGTTTGTCAGAAAAGTTTATTTCTTTCATGTATTCATCAGAAACTTCAGTCTCTGATGAGTCATCAAATGAGACATATAAACTTTCTCTGATTGTCCTTGTTTTAAGAACAAAATTCTATAAGCTTTTGAGGACAATGAATATCCAAGAAAAATACATTTTTCTGCTTTTCTGTCAAATTTTTCAAGGCTTTCAAAATCATTGAAAACAAAACATCTACAACCAAATGTGTGTAAAAATTTCACACTTGGAATTCTATTATTTATTATGTTGTAGGGTGTTTTGTTTAGCCTTTTGTTGATGAGAGTTCTGTTTTGAGTAAAACATGCATTTGCAATTGCTTCTGCCCAAAAGTGAGAGGGCATTTTGGCATATGCAAGCGTTGTTCTGGCAGCTTCTACTATGGTTCTATTTTTTCTTTCAACAACCCCATTTTGTTGAGGGGTTCTGGGAGCAGAAAAGTCATGAGAGATTCCTTTGTTTACAAGAAAGCTTTCAATTTTAGAATTTTTGAATTATGTCCCATTGTCTGATCTGATCCTTCTTACTGTTAGTTTTAACAGATTTTCAATTTTCTTTATAAAATTAATGATCAGATCAGGTGTTTCACTTTTCTTTCTCAAAAATTCAACCCATGTATATCTGGAAAAATCATCAACTATTACTAGTATATATTTCTTTCCAGAAAAACTTTCTGTACCTATGGGTCCACACAAATCCATGTGTAAAAGTTCCAAATTTTGTGTAATGGAAGATTCAGAAATTGACTTGTGAGAGCTTCTTTTTGACTTTCCCATCTCACAAGCATCACAAATTTTATCCTTTTTAGAGGATATGAAAGGTAACCCTTTTACCAGACCTTTACTTGCTAATTTGTTTAGGTTTTTGAAATTTAAGTGAGCCAATCTTTTATGCCACAACCAACTACTTCCTTTGTTAATTTTTGAAAATAAACATAGTTTATGATGTTCATTTTCTTCTTTGAAGTCAAAGTAATAAATTGATTGTCTTATCCTTTTCCCACTCAAATATATTTTATTATCATCCATACCTATTAGCAAGCATTTTTCTGGTAAAAATGTTACCTGAAAACCTTTGTCACAGAATTGACCACAGCTCAGTGAATTATATTTTAAGCCTTCAACATAAGCTACTCTTTCAATGGTCAAACATCCATACCTGATACTTCCGTATCCCATTATCCTTCCTTTCACTCCGTTTCCAAAGTTCACCATTTTACCCAGCTTTGAGACAAAGTTGCTGAGTAAGCTCCTATCTCTAGTCATGTGCTTGGAGCTTCCTGAGTCGCAATACCAGATCTGCTGCACATGATGGTCCTGAAATGAAATGATTAGAGGGATTTAGGTACCCAAGCATGCTTGGGTACACTTTCTGATGATATTCTGGTTCTATAAATTCTTCTAGATGACCTTTCATCAGAATTTCTGTTGGATGCTGAGCCATTAACAGAATTTTTGTTTTTCTTTTGGAGATGGTGTTGAACAAGCTTCAGTATTTCAACACACATACAGGAATCATCAGAAATTTCTGATTTTCCTTCTTGTGATGGAATGAAGGGATAGTTTTGAAAAGATGAGTGAACTGTTTCTAGAGTTTTTACAAACTCTTGACATCATTCACTTCTTTTTGGTTCAAAATTTGGCTTGTCGAAGGAGTATTCAGAACATGTTGATTTGCAAGTTTCAGAATCAGATTCTAATAAGTTTTTATCAGAAGTCTGTTGAGTAGCTTTTACAAAGACAGTAGGTTTGTTATTGTTTGTTCTTATATAACCCAAACCTTCTCCTTTGTCCATTGGAGTGGACTCTATGAAATTTATGAATTCTTTTGCTTCTTGAAAACCTCTTACATTAATTTCTTTGTCATTGATTTTCTTGTAAAGATCTCTTCTTTCATTTTCATAGAACTCAATTTTAGCTCTTTCATCTAAACTTTGTTCTATCAGTGATTGGTTTTCAAGAATGATTTTATTCAAGGTCCTCTGCAACTCATCAGATTTTTTACCATCTGATTGGTGTTTAACTTGCAGGTTTAAAAAATCTGACATGAGCTCATTTAGTTTGTGTTCAAGATCAAGATTGTCTAAACTTACCTGTTGTCCTGAAGTCTCTGGTATGTCATCAGAAAGTGTCATGAGACAGAAGTTGGCCATTTCTTCTTCTTCTTCATCAGAAGAGTCATCAGATAGCCATGTATCTGTTCCAGCAATTAAGCTGACTTGCTGTTGTTGCTTCTTAGCTTCCTCAAGCTTCTTTTCATAGTAAGCAACTGTAACAACTCTCACTAAAATTAACACTTAGTATGTTAATTATCTATTAAGGAAACCCTAATTGAGAAACCCAAGTAATTTCGCATAAACCCTAAAATTTTCAAAACAATCGGAATCAGGATCAGGGCCCCTAAAACTCAGGGGGGATAAACCCTGGTAGACATTTATCTTCAATATTTGCTGTAGAAAATGAAATTGATCATACAGTTAACTCAGCAAAGCTACTAGACACGAAACCAACCTAGGCTAGGAAATAGACCCGTCGCGCCACGCGACGCGCGCAAGGAAACCTTTCGCGTGGCGCGAAAGGGGGCACTTTTCAGATATAAATAGGAGATGTTGGCACTTGAAGTTTGCTGTTAGTTCGACGTCCAAACTCAATTTCTACGTTGAGTTATAACAGAAACAGTACACAACACACAATTCACGAATCACTGCTGCCACAAAACAGGGTAATAACTCGATCGCTATTACGATACAACGTCCGATCGATTGAAACTATCCAACGATTGTTTAAGTGCCGCTCAAATTGAGTTTATACTTTGTTATTCATCGTGATTTCAACTTGAATGTTTGTGTGATGTCCGAACTCGGGCTATACTCTGTCATTCGTTGTGAATCCGCTGAATTATTAAGTATTGCACTTTGTTAATCGTTGTGAGGGTTTAATCTCGTGAATTGTCGTAACTGCTGTATTAGTTACTAACCCCGTTTGTGTGCATTGTTATTTAAATTAGGTTAATCAAGGCTAATCAGTAGGCTTATACACTGTTCGTTAAATCTGCAATGTGAGTCATTCTCTTTTTATCAACTATTTTACAAAACTCCAAGTTATTTTCAAAGTTATAATTACAGGGATTAAGTCTTTGTAATCACCAAATTACAGCCGGTATGTGGGGTTTTGTATACATTACTTGATAATCTTCACCATTGGGGCAGCCAAGGGGTGATATGACCATAATCACAGACACCATTGGACAATAAGAGGGCCAATGGGTCGAGTGACAAAGTACCGTGGGTAGTTGGTTTGATATCAGAAACATTGTAATCGCTCTTAATACTGTAAATTATAACAAATGTGCTATTTTCAGGAAACTGAATGATTCACTCAGTATTTCCCCGCTGACAAAACCTTTTTAAAAACATGTTTCAGGTGATCTGTTGTGAGCCAAGAAAAAGTGTCGAGGAGCACTACAAGCTTAGAGAAGTGGCTCAATGTAAATAAATAAAGAAACATGTTCTGAGAAATAAAGATTTCCCAGTGAAATCGCCTTATTGTAAATTATGGGGTTTTATCCCTAAATTATGAAAACGGGCAGTTTTAATATTAAAAGATCCTGTTTTAAAAAGACTTCCGCTGTCGCTTAAAATTTAATACCACGGGATTTCCTGCCTCGCGGCTCTGGACCTGGTCAAACCGGGGCCGAGGGCCGTGACAGGAAAAGGTGGTATCAGGCCACTGATTTAAGCTTACTACTGATTTTAGCCTATTAAAGTAATTGAGAAATACTTAGGAATTTCTAATTGTCATTCTGTGAATATGTGTTTTATTAATTGATTAATTGTTACAGTATGGGTAAACAAAGGCTTTCTGCTATCTACCACAAATTAGATACTGCACCCACTGAAAAAGAAATCTCTTCCTCCAAATACCCAGCAAATCTGGAAGAAGGGATTTTTGTCCGTAAAGCACAATATGAGAATCCTCTTACCCCAGAGAAAAGAAATTCGATTATTAGGAAAAGTCAGAAACCCCAAGTCAAGAAAGTGAGGTTTAATCCGGAAATCCAGGAAATAGGCACTAGTCCACCTTGGGAAGACAAATTAGATGAAAAATGGGCAAATCTTTATATGTAAGCTACCGTAGCAGAGAATGCAAACCTCTAAACTACCAATAAGCCTGATCTAGTAGAAAATTACTACTCCGTAAATAAATAAATCCTAGTGTGGTTTAAATTTTCCATTATCTTTTGTAAAATTAGTCTTTCAATATGCAATAAAACTAAATGTTTGTTTAGATTTCCTTATAAGATTTTAACTCAGCATTTTTGTGCATTTTGCATATATGCTAAACAGCATGAGTGAGCTATCTGAAGCATTTCAGAATCTCAATCTATACCCAGTACCAATCGAAGTCTCTCACGATTTTACTGGTTATTTTGCTGATGTGGAGGAACCCCTGGAATTTCAAGCTCCACCTCCAGAAAAAGCAAAGCCTAAGAAAAGAAGAAGATATGTAGGATGGAGGAAAGTACGCAGAAGGAGGCCAGCCACTAGGAAACTCCCCAAAGTAGGAAACCCTATGGACAAAGGAAAGGGAATTGAGACAGGAGAGAGTTCTAAGCCAGCAGAGATAGAAATCAGAGAAAATTTTAAGCAAAAGGGAATAGAAATAGGAGAGAGTTCCAAACAAACTGAAGAAATCACATTTCAGGAAGAAATAGACCGTCTACTGGCAAATTGTGATGTCATTAGCCCTATCAACAACAATCTATACCCTTACCCGGCCGAAATCCAACTTCCCGTAAATCTGGAACCAGCTATTCCGGACCCTCTAATCCACACTCAACCTTTAGGTGAAATGGAAGAGTGGTGGACAAATGACTGGCAATTTCAAAACATAATCAATAGTCCTTATACCTTCCTTCCTCAATTTGATCCAGAACCTATCCCCAATCCTCCAATGAGCAACGAAAACTTAGCGGAACTTCGTCAGTTCGGAGAAAAGCTGATAGGTACAGGGGATAGGATCCGGGAAATGGGGGAACAAATCTCCTGGAAATACGATGAAAGGGAGCGCCGCTACTAAACTGCCAGTTGACCAAAGAATAGTGGGGTTGGGAAGTATGTCTGTATCATAACAGTAATAGTAAAATATAACTCTGTAAAATTGGAAATAAAACATTGTAAGATAAACAGTGTGTATGGATGCCTATATAATCTATAAAACAAAATAGAAGTCGAGACATCGACGATTTTGGCTATATATATGTGTGTTGTAAGATTTTATGTGCTTATGTGTAATTATTTTGTTATATCTAACTATCAGTTATTGGATACTAATAATTCATATCAATACTAATTATTAGATGGAAAACGCTAATAATGAACCAGTTAATGAAGTAAACCAATCTGAGCAAAATCAGGAAAATCAGTATATGACTAGACAAGATATCGAGAACATTGTTGCTCAAGGGATAGCCAATGCTATTCCAGCCATCCTGGCTGCTGCTCAGAAACCTGCTGAACCACAACAAATCATTCCTAGCAAACGTACTCCGGAAGATAACGACAGTAACAGCATAAATGGAGGCGGCAATCATGACGATAATAATCCACGACAGGTCCCACTTCCTAAGAAAATGAAAGTTGCAATGCCTGGTTGCACTTACAAAGAATTCCTTGCCTGTAAACCAGCAGAATTTGCAGGTAATGAAGGGGCAACTGCAACACTGCGTTGGTTAGAGAAAACCGAAGCAGTAATTGCAATAAGTAAATGTGCAGAAGAAGATAAGGTGATGTATGCGTCAAATTTGTTCAAAGAAGGGCCGCTAGAATGGTGGAACACAGTATTACAAGCAAAAGGAAGAAGGATGGCCTATGCTATGAACTGGGAAGAATTTAAGAATCTTGTAGAAAGAAAATATTGTCCTGAGTATGAAAAAGAATAAATGGCAAATAAATTCCTAAATCATCGTATGACGGGTGTAGATTGTCGCGGTTATACTTCGATATTCTTTGAATATGCTAGAGTGGTACCAACACTGGCTTCGCAGAACCGGTACTCATTTCCCGTTATATTTGGGGACTAATTAGTGAAATCCGTAACATCGTTAAGGCTGCGAGACCTCGCACTATAGACGATGCTGTGGAATTAGCCAATACCCTAGCTGATGAACTGGTACGCACAAGAGAGGAAGATCGAAAGAAGGATTTGGCTCAGAAAATTACCCAAGGATTTCGTACGGGTAATAATAACAGCTTCAAAAGAAGAAGAACAGGGCAATCTTCAAACCCGCCATTCTGCAGAAATTGCAAAAAGAAACATTTTGGAAGATGTAATATAACCTGCAATTTTTGCAAATCTGTGGAACATAGTGAAGAAAACTGCAAAAAGAAAACCATAGTCTGCTATAACTGTGGAGAAACAGGACATTACAAAACAGAATGTCCTAATTTGGTTAAAACCGCAGACAATAAAGGCAAACCAGCTGATGGAACAACCAAGAAAAATGCCCGAGCATTTCAATTGACTACTCAGGAAGCCGAACTAATTCCTGACGTCATAGCTGGTACGTTTTTAGTTCACGACGTTTATGCAAAAGTATTATTTGACTCTGGTGCAAACCAAAGTTTTATCAATACTTCATTTTGCCAAGCTCTTAAGTTACCCTTAACTACCCTTAGGCAAAATTTTACAGTCGAAACGGTAGAAGGGAATTCTGTTAACATAGATAAGGTTTTGCAAGAAGGAAAGATAGAACTTTTAGGTCATAAGTTCTCTGCAAACCTGTTACTTATAAAATTAGCTGGATTCGATGTAGTATTAGGAATGGATTGGTTAGTAGCCAACCATGCTCGAATCCTTTGTGATAAGAATTCAGTAGAAATCCGTACTCCTACAGAAGAGGTAATTTTAATTACAGGAGATAGACCTCGAAAGCCACTGAAATTCATTTCATTAATGAAGTTGGCTAGTTATTCAAGAAAACAAGAAATGGTGTATATGATTTCCGTAATCATTAACACTAAAAGTAAGGAACTTCAAAACATCCCTGTAGTCTCAGAATACCCAGATGTTTTTCCAGAAGAACTACCTGGATTACCACCCGATAGAGAAGTAGAGTTTAGAATTCATCTAATTCCTGGTACTATACCAATAGCCAAAGCACCTTATCGATTAGCACCCACCGAAATGCTAGAATTGAAGAAGCAGTTAGATGAATTATTAAGCAAGGGATTTATACAACCTAGTTCATCCCCTTGGGGAGCACCAGTGTTGTTTGTCAAAAAGAAAGATGGGTCGATGAGGATGTGTATCGATTATAGGGAATTAAACAAGGTTACAATTAAAAATCGATACCCATTACCTAGGATTGATGATTTTTTTGATCAAGTGCAAGGAGCTAGGTATTTTTCCAAAATAGACTTGCGCTCCGGATATCATCAATTGAAGGTACAAGAAGAAGACATACCTAAGACTGCTTTCAGAACTAGGTATGGACATTACGAGTTTACAGTCATGCCCTTCGGATTAAAAAATGCTCCAGCAGCGTTTATGGACATGATGAATAGAATCTGTAAACCGTATTTGGATAAATTTGTAATCGTATTCATCGATGATATACTTATTTACTCCAAAAGTCAGGAGGAACATTGTGAACATCTTCATGTACTCTTAACTTTGTTAAGAAAAAAAAAAAGCTTTACGCCAAATTCTCAAAATGTGAATTCTGGCTGCAGGAAATACAATTCTTAGGACATATGGTGAATCATGAAGGTATTCATGTAGATCCTGCTAAAATAGAAGCAATCACTAAATGGAAGGTCCCGCAAACGGCTATGGAAATTAGAAGTTTTCTAGGCTTAGCTGGATACTATAGACGCTTTATTAAGGATTTTTCCAAGATGGCTGTACCATTGACTAAGCTAACCTGTAAAGCAATTAAGTTTGAATGGGCACCTAAACAAGAAGAAGCTTTTAAGATTTTAAAGCACAGATTGACGAATGCTCCAATTTTAGCCTTACCCGAAGGAACAGAAGATTTTAAAGTATACTGTGATGCTTCAAAATTAGGATTCGGATGTGTATTGATGCAACACAAAAGGGTAATTGCGTATGCCTCCAGGCAATTGAAAAAGCACGAAGAGAATTATACTACTCATGACTTAGAATTAGGAGCCATAATTTTTGCCCTTAAGATCTGGAGACATTATCTGTATGGAAATAAGTTTACTGTTTATACAGATCATAAAAGTTTAAGGTACATATTTGGGCAAAAAGAGTTAAATATGAGGCAAAGAAGATGGATGGAAATCCTAAGCGATTACGACTGTGATATTCAATATCACGAGGGAAAGGCAAACGTAGTTGCAGACGCCATAAGTCGTAAGTATCATGAGAAGCAACACCGAGTTCGTATGCTTAGATTAAATCTACAATTAGATTTAATGGAACAATTGAAGAAAGTTCAGGAAACACCAATCAAGGACGATGCTGAAGGAATGAAAGGTTACATAAAAGAACTAGAGCAAGGAAATGATGGAATTTGGAAATTCCACAAGAAACGAATTTGGGTACCTAAGCAGGGAGAATTAAGAAATAAGATTTTAGAAGAAGCTCATAAATCTAGGTATACCATGCACCCAGGAAACAATAAAATGTACCAAGATTTAAGAAATAATTTATGGTGGATAGTAATGAAAAAGGATATAGCTAAATATGTATCTAAGTGTCTTACTTGTTCACAAGTTAAGGCAGAACATCAGAAACCTTCAGGACTACTACAGCAGTTAGAAATACCTGTATGGAAATGGGAACTCATAACAATGGATTTTGTTACTAAATTACCCAAAACCAGAAAAGGTAATGATGCAATTTGGGTAATTGTGGATCGCTTAACCAAATCAGCTCATTTTCTACCAATGAAGGAAACCTTTAGCATGGAAAGGCTAGCCAAGTTGTACGTAGATGAAGTAGTATCTTTACATGGAGTCCCACTCTCCATTGTATCAGATAGGGATAGTCGTTTCACTTCCCATTTCTGGACTAGTTTCCAAGAAGCAATGGGAACCCGACTAAATTTAAGTACTGCATATCATCCCCAAACAGACGGACAAAGTGAAAGGACCATACAAACCTTGGAAGACATGCTCCGAGCATGTGTAATCGATTTTGGTGGTAATTGGGATAACCACTTACCCTTAATTGAATTCTCCAATAACAATAGTTATCATTCAAGCATCGAAGCTGCCCCATTTAAAGCACTGTATGGACGCAAGTGCAGAACTCCAGTTTGTTGGGCAGAAATAGGAGAAAGTCAATTATCAGGTCCAGAAATTGTACAAGAGACCACAAACAAGATAACTCAAATCAAAGAAAGACTGAAGACTGCTAGAGATCGCCAGAAAAGCTATGCAGACAATCGCCGCAAGCCAGTAGAATTTCAAGTCGGAGACAAGGTACTTTTGAAAGTCTCTCCTTGGAAAGGAGTAGTACGATTCGGTAAGAAAGGAAAGCTAAGTCCAAGATACGTGGGACCATTTCCAGTAATGCAACGAATAGGACCGGTTGCTTATCGATTACAACTACCAGAAGAGCTAGCTGGAGTACATGATGTGTTTCATGTATCCAATCTCAAGAAATGTTTATCTGACGAATCCCTGGTAGTACCTCTTCAAGATGTAGAGGTAAATGAAAAGCTGAAATTCGTAGAGAAACCACTACAGATAGAAGACAGAAAAGTCAAGTTTCTCAAACATAAGCAATTAGTGCTAGTGAAAGTCAAATGGGATTCAAAGAGAGGACCAGAATACACCTAGGAGCTGGAATCAGAAATGAAGCGGAAATACCCTCATCTATTCCAATAAATCTCGAGGACGAGATTTTTCTTATGGTGGGGAGGATGTAACAACTCTCACTAAAATTAACACTTAGTATGTTAATTATCTATTAAGGAAACCCTAATTGAGAAACCCAAGTAATTTCGCATAAACCCTAAAATTTTCAAAACAATCGGAATCAGGATCAGGGCCCCTAAAACTCAGGGGGGATAAACCCTGGTAGACATTTATCTTCAATATTTGCTGTAGAAAATGAAATTGATCGTACAGTTAACTTATCAAAGCTACTGGACACGAAACCAACCTAGGCTAGGAAATAGACCCGTCGCGCCACGTGACGCGCGCAAGGAAACCTTTCGCGTGGCGCGAAAGGGGGCACTTTTCAGATATAAATAGGGGATGTTGTGTAACAACTCTCACCAAAACTATTATTTCTTATTATATTTTGTCCAATAGGAAACCCTAATTGAGACCCCCAAGTGATACTGCATGAACCCTAAAATTTTCAGAACAATCGGAATCAGGATCAGGGCCCCTAAAACTCAGGGGGGGTATTTCCTAGTTAGTATTATCTAAACAGTTTTCGATAGAAATCGAATTTTCTCGAACCGTCGACTCACCCAAGCTGGGACGCGTGGCTACCTCATATTAAAAGTGACCTCTCGCGCTACGCGCCAGGACCAGGTTTCCCTGTCGTGACACGCGAGCGCGCCGTTTTTCCAGTATAAATAGAGGAGCTTGGCACTTGATTTCCTGCGTTGGTTCGACGGTAAAATTCGATTCCTACACCCAGATATCGTCGAAATACCACAAAAACCCACATAATCTCGAAATTCTGCCGCAATCGGGGTAATTACTCGATCGCTATTACGATTCATTTTCCGAGTGATCAATATATCCAAGGAATGCCTAAGTGCCGCCCACATTGGGTTATGCTTTGTCGTTTGTCGGTAATCCAATAAATGAGTTGAAGCATTGTACTTTGTCGTTGTCGATAATTCGATAATGAGTTGAAGTACTATACTTTGTCGTTTGTCATTTTGATAAATGAGTTGAAGTATTGCACTTGGTCATTCATTGTGAGAATTTGATCTCGGGAAATTATCGTAACTGCTGTATTGATCATTAACCCGGTTTTTGTGAAATTCATTAAGGTTCGAATCTCATGACTACCGTTAAGGTTTGATTTGGGTTTTACACCAATACATATTCTATTCTGTTAAACCACCAAAAACACTCCCAACTACACCCTTACAATCAAACAAACTATTAAATCATCAGAAGATCCAGAATAATAAAGTACATGCCTAATTATCGAAAGAAGTAGAATCAAGAAGTTTGTTAACTCAATCCTGCATGCTGAATTGTGAGTCATTCTCTTTTTATTAACTATTTTACAATACTCCAAATCATTTTTTTTAAAGTTATAATTACAGTGATTAAGTTTATGTAATCACCAAATTACAGCCGGTATGTGGGGTATTGTGCACAGTATTATTATTGTTTTAATCACATTAGGTGGGCGAGCCTAAAAGTAAGTGATATACGTCACTCATTGGGACAGCCAATGGTGATATGACCACAGTCACAGAGCTGGTCTGTGACAAATACCTATTCTTGAAATGTTGGTTGATAATAAACATATGTAAAAACTCTTAATACTGTGAATTATAACAAATATGTCGTTTTCAGTAAAATGAATGAACTCACTCAGTATTTCCCGCTGACAAAACCTTTTTAAAACACGTTTCAGGTAATTACAATAGATTGGAGTAAGGATTGGATCCGACACTGAAGGACTTCAAGAAGTGGCTTATTTTCCAATTAAGAAATATTGTTTTATTAAAAGCTACCTTTGTAAAACTTGGAATTTATTCCATCCATTTAAATAAAATCCGGTGTTTCTAAACTCTGATATTTTTCCTAACTCACGGTCCTGATGAAATTTCCGCTGCAATGTTTTTCAAAATAATCACCGGTACCACTGGACTGCTCACGGCACCGATTCCGGCCAGGATGGGGTCGGGGGTCGTGACAGAAGGTGGTATCAGAGCTAAGCCACTACTTTAAGCCTATAAGTGTTGTGATAACAATACTTAAGCTTAAATAAAAGAGTTAGGAGATTGCTATTAACTTAACTGGTAGCACATCTGATAGCATTTAGACTTGCACATAAGAAAAGATGCCTTAGTATAAGCTAAGCCAATTGTTTACGCAAATAGGTGTTATAATAATACCTAAGCTTAAACGGAAAGTTAGAAACTTAAAAATTATCTGATAACATTCTGAATGATATTTAGACTTGAACTTAAGAATTTTGCCTTAAAATAAACTTTAAGGTAAATTACTTATATAAGTATAATATAATGAATACTGGTATGTCATAAGAATGACGGTTAGCAGGCAATAGCACTTAATTGCTATTTATTCTTGCTTATTGATATTATTTGGTCTAGAATAAGATATGTTATGGGAATACAAACTTCTTTGATTCTGGATAAAAGTCCTAATAAAAGAGGCACTTTTAAAATCTTGAAAAGATACTATTTATGGGAAATAGAAAATTTTCTCCGGCAAAACTGGGTATAGAGTAGCAGACTCTCCAGCTTGTCCGGATATACTGAGGTTACCTCTCCGGCGCGAACCGGGTAAGATGGGGTATATATAAAATGTCAAACAAGTGACAAGATTTCCCTAAATAAGTATCATGGCCTGATATCAGACTTGTTTTTAAAAATAAGAATCTGTTAAATACATTAACCTTATAAAGGGTATGTATATTACAGCATGTGAAATATATGATTATATAGATATGTATATCTATAAGAAATTTCAAAAGCCATAACAATTGATAATTAGGGATAAAGCACAAGTATATGTGTCTATAATAAATTTGGATTCCTTTATCAAGAATCTCTTACCTATATCGATATCAAACATTATTTTGTTTGATCATCTACCTCGTAACTCGAGCAACAATAATAAATGGAAAACCCATTAGACACCATCAAAAATATAAGAATTACCAAAACGTTACCATAAATTATTAACGCCATAAATTATGAACGCAAGTAAGAAGCATGTCAAGTTGTGCTAATGCACAAGAAAACACATGAAACTTAAAATTATATGTCCACAGACGTCAAAGTTTATCACACACAACTTCCAAGGCAAGACCTTTGAAAAATATAAATTAGGCACGATGACACCAATATTAATTCCGTCGGTAAAAGTACTACTAATCAAAAAGCGGTATTTTGCCACATGATCTTACAAAACAATCAAAATCTCGCTGAGGTACGTTGGAACAATATTTCACAAACATCGGTGCATAGTCTAACCTGAGTCATAATTATTAGCACTACAAAAGAAGTCATATAGTTTTGCAAATTTCCTATTTCATTTCACTTCATTCGGCATTCTCTGATAATGTCATTTAACAATAGTTATCACACGAAATTCCAGATAAGAAGTTCTTATATTTCTTTCGTTGCAATTCTGACTTCTGCCTATAAAGAGTTGACTTTCGTGTTTTCCACTTCTTTTAATGGTAATCATACCATGAGGATTTCTTTCATAGCAGCAAATATTGATCCATTTCATTTCTTGGTAAATCCACACGTTACACATGCACTGTTTGTTGCGCATATGGTTCATTTGAGTTATGAAAACCATAGGAGGGCAACATTCCAATTTGTTGTTTTATCAAAAGTTCAAATATCATTTCACTATACTTGATCTTTGCATTGTAAACCGCGTTTTTACAAAGCAATGACTCTCTAATATCGAAGCAATGAGTTTCTCGAAAAACTCGAGTTTCTAAAGGTATACATGGTTTTGTTGTGATCATGTCGAACTTTCTTATTCAAACTCGGTTTATTCAAAATCAGTTAACTTGCTCGCAATACATATTCCATTCAAAGTCCCATATGATGAATTGCAACCATCATATTCAAAATAATCCCAACAAGCACTTCAATTTTCTTGAACTATAACATGCTTGTTGGTCTTCAACTTCATTGAATCATTTTCTTTAAATCACGATCACCTTGTGGTGACGTTTTCACAAAATCTGAAGCTTGCGCTAATCTCGGATTAATTATTTAGTTATTTACTTATTTTGAATCCGCTTTGTTGATTTATTCTATACAAACAATCTTAACACAATTATGTGCTAAGATAAGGATACCCCATTTCAGGTCCTATTTCCGTGTATCTCTTAAATAGTTCTTACAGCATCAATCGAGCCTTTCGTGATATTTATTATCATCATTGATCGAAAAACATTATATAAATTTAAAATATAAATTTTATTTATTTTATATGGAAACTTACATAAGTAATTACCTAATTTATAATATAGTATTACTATATTTAAAATTCTTGTTAAAACCATTGAGGTGCAGAATTTATATTTTACATATAAAATTATGTTTGAGGTATACTCTCATTTCAATTTTATTTAGTTATTTATTATTGGTAATTCTATTATTAGTAATAATATTAATAGTGATAGTGTTAGTATTATTTTAAAATACTAGGGTTATTGTCAAAGACAGGTATTGGATAGCCTAGCCTTAGTTAGGCATGGACTGATCACCTATGCTTAAACAAGGCAGCACTAACCAATATCCAACCATGATAATAACTATTTACTATATATAAATTAAGTCATCATACTTAGTTAGTAAATTTCAATTACATGTAAAAATATTTTTATATTATATATAGAAATATATATATACTTCGTACTGTAAAGAGAAAATATATTTTCATAAAAATAATTAAAGGGACGAACAAAATTATCTAAATAATTGTCTAAGCATTCATGAACAAAACATATGATCATCTTAATTAATATTTCACAACTATTAAATACTTATAGAAAAATTCTTTTATAATATATACATATTAAAATATCAAATATCATTTACGCAACCCAATATTTAAGTATGCTTGATATTAGAATAAACATTTATTATTTTACTTTTATGATTTAAAATACCCTATTATAAAATCTTATAGTAAACATACTTGATTTTAAAAATAATAATCATGAGTTCTACGATATTGGGTAAACCTATTTATAAAACATATATTATTATTACGGGTTTTGATATTTTAAACCTATCTATATTTATTTATTATTCTACTTTATGATAACAGGAAAAGGTATTTAGTAAATCAAAATATCACCTATCTTTAAATCAAATATTTTGATTAAAATCATCTGAATACAATTGTGTATTAAGACAAAAATACTCTAACTTTATTGTCTTTTCATGTATTCTTACAAATCACCCATCGCAACACATTGATTTTCTCATATCATAATTCAATATTTTCCGAATCATTTTCATGTTTTCATTTCATTTTGAACCGGTCAATCTTAAGTCTTCCTTAGGTACCAATCAAGGTAAGTTTTCTTCTGACAAAGAATTTTACTAATTCCGAAAAGTTCTTCACATTCATTTTAAGAATCTACAGATCATATATCTTTTGGCTTGAACCCAATCACCTTGAAAAACTATACCATTTCATCTCATTCGTTTGAACATTTCATCTTTTGAAATATCTAGATTCGCTTCCTTGAAACTCACAATTTCAAAAACGGTGAATTTATTCGGTCATCATTATTGAATTCTTTCAATCATTACAAACACTTTGTAGCATCCGAATAGAGCTGTAACCTGTGTTAAACCCTATTCATGAGTCATTCGTTTGATTTGTCATTTTCTTGGTACCATTATGTACTCAGATTACAATACACTAAATCCGGTTGTCCAGTACCATTTAAGTAAACGATATTGATTTTTCGGATAATCATTAACAAATCATTTTCCATACTTCCATTCACAAATAAATATCTATCCATTCAGAATCTCCCTCAATTAATCAAAGTAAGTTCATTTCGAATATTAAATCCAAATTGTTTCTATAAATCATTTTTAATTTTAAATTTTCATACCCCTCAAAATATCTTTTGATTCCATTCCACGATACATTGTTTCTCTTAATTAGAAGAAGAAACATAACCCAAGAAAATATCCTAGTCCAAATCTCGAGGACGAGATTTTATTAAGGTGGGGAGGATGTAACAACTCTCACCAAAACTATTATTTCTTATTATATTTTGTCCAATAGGAAACCCTAATTGAGACCCCCAAGTGATACTGCATGAACCCTAAAATTTTCAGAACAATCGGAATCAGGATCAGGGCCCCTAAAACTCAGGGGGGGTATTTCCTAGTTAGTATTATCTAAACAGTTTTCGATAGAAATCGAATTTTCTCGAACCGTCGACTCACCCAAGCTGGGACGCGTGGCTACCTCATATTAAAAGTGACCTCTCGCGCCACGCGCCAGGACCAGGTTTCCCTGTCGTGACACGCGAGCGCGCCGTTTTTCCAGTATAAATAGAGGAGCTTGGCACTTGATTTTCTGCGTTGGTTCGACGGTAAAATTCGATTCCTACACCCAGATATCGTCGAAATACCACAAAAACCCACATAATCTCGAAATTCTGCCGCAATCGGGGTAATTACTCGATCGCTATTACGATTCATTTTCCGAGTGATCAATATATCCAAGGAATGCCTAAGTGCCGCCCACATTGGGTTATGCTTTGTCGTTTGTCGGTAATCCGATAAATGAGTTGAAGCATTGTACTTTGTCGTTGTCGATAATTCGATAATGAGTTGAAGTACTATACTTTGTCGTTTGTCATTTTGATAAATGAGTTGAAGTATTGCACTTGGTCATTCATTGTGAGAATTTGATCTCGGGAAATTATCGTAACTGCTGTATTGATCATTAACCCGGTTTTTGTGAAATTCATTAAGGTTCGAATCTCATGACTACCGTTAAGGTTTGATTTGGGTTTTACACCAATACATATTCTATTCTGTTAAACCACCAAAAACACTCCCAACTACACCCTTACAATCAAACAAACTATTAAATCATCAGAAGATCCAGAATAATAAAGTACATGCCTAATTATCGAAAGAAGTAGAATCAAGAAGTTTGTTAACTCAATCCTGCATCCTGAATTGTGAGTCATTCTCTTTTTATTAACTATTTTACAATACTCCAAATCATTTTTTTTAAAGTTATAATTACAGTGATTAAGTTTATGTAATCACCAAATTACAGCCGGTATGTGGGGTATTGTGCACAGTATTATTATTGTTTTAATCACATTAGGTGGGCGAGCCTAAAAGTAAGTGATATACGTCACTCATTGGGACAGCCAATGGTGATATGACCACAGTCACAGAGCTGGTCTGTGACAAATACCTATTCTTGAAATGTTGGTTGATAATAAACATATGTAAAAACTCTTAATACTGTGAATTATAACAAATATGTCGTTTTCAGTAAAATGAATGAACTCACTCAGTATTTCCCGCTGACAAAACCTTTTTAAAACACGTTTCAGGTAATTACAATAGATTGGAGTAAGGATTGGATCCGACACTGAAGGACTTCAAGAAGTGGCTTATTTTCCAATTAAGAAATATTGTTTTATTAAAAGCTACCTTTGTAAAACTTGGAATTTATTCCATCCATTTAAATAAAATCCGGTGTTTCTAAACTCTGATATTTTTCCTAATTCACGGTCCTGATGAAATTTCCGCTGCAATGTTTTTCAAAATAATCACCGGTACCACTGGACTGCTCACGGCACCGATTCCGGCCAGGATGGGGTCGGGGGTCGTGACATGTTGGCACTTAAAGTTTTTTGTTAGTTCGACGTCCAAACTCAATTTCTACATTGAGTTATAACAGAAACAGTACACAACACACAATTCACGAATCACTGCTGACATAAAACAGGGTAATAACTCGATCGCTATTACGATACAACGTCCGATCGATTGAAACTATCCAACGATTGTTTAAGTGCCGCTCAAATTGAGTTTATACTTTGTTATTCATCGTGATTTCGACTTGAATGTTTGAGTGCTGTCCGAACTCTGGCTATACTCTGTCATTCGTTGTGAATCCGCTGAATTATTAAGTATTGCACTTTGTTAATCGTTGTGAGGGTTTAATCTCGTGAATTGTCGTAACTGCTGTATTAGTTACTAACCCCGTTTGTGTGCATTGTTATTTAAATTAGGTTAATCAAGGCTAATCAGTAGGCTTATACACTGCTCGTTAAATCTGCAATGTGAGTCATTCTCTTTTTATCAACTATTTTACAAAACTCCAAGTTATTTTCAAAGTTATAATTACAGGGATTAAGTCTTTGTAATCACCAAATTACAGCCGGTATGTGGGGTTTTGTATACATTACTTGATAATCTTCACCATTGGGGCAGCCAAGGGGTGATATGACCATAATCACAGACACCATTGGACAATAAGAGGGCCAATGGGTCGAGTGACAAAGTACCGTGGGTAGTTGGTTTGATATCAGAAACATTGTAATCGCTCTTAATACTGTAAATTATAACAAATGTGCTATTTTCAGTAAACTGAATGATTCATTCAGTATTTCCCCACTGACAAAACCTTTTTAAAAACATGTTTCAGGTGATCTGTTGTGAGCCAAGAAAAAGTGTCGGGGAGCACTACAAGCTTAGAGAAGTGGCTCAATGTAAATAAATAAAGAAACATGTTCTGAGAAATAAAGATTTCCCAGTGAAATCGCCTTATTGTAAATTATGGGGTTTTATCCCTAAATTATGAAAACGGGCAGTTTTAATATTAAAAGATCCCGTTTTAAAAAGACTTCCGTTGTCGCTTAAAATTTAATACCACGGGATTTCCTGCCTCACGGCTCTGGACCTGGTCAAACCGGGGCCGAGGGCCGTGACAGCAACATCTTTCAGCTTCTTGGTCTTGCACTCAGATGCATAATGACCTTTTTGCTTGCACTTGTAACACAGCACCTCAGCCTTTCCTTTATCCTTAGATCTAACATCTTCTTTAGATCTATCATCCATCCTCCTTCTATCACTCCTCTGGTACCTCTGGCCTCCTCCCCTCAACCTTTGCTCAAATGTTTTGGTGAGCAGTGCTATTGTATCAGCAAAGGCTGAAAAATCTGATGATGAATCAGAAGTTTCAAAGGCCTGGCTGTTTGATGGTTGTGGATCATTGGAAGTTGTTTGTCTTTGTGAGTTAGAGATAAGAGCTAAAGATCCCCCCCTTTGAATGGTTTCTTCAAATATTTCTTCATCTCTAGGGATCAAGATGCTATATAAGTCGTGAAGACTCATGTTTCCTAGTTCTAAGGTTGAGGACAAAGTCATTGTGAGACTTCTCCATTCTCTAGGCAAAGCATCAAGAAATTTAGTGTTTCTTTCATCATTTGATTTAGTTATTCCAAATTTCTTTAGCTCGTTTAAAAGTTTTGTGAACCTTTGATATGTGTCATTTAACTTCTCATTAGGTAAACTTTTAAACCTTTCATAGGATGAGACGTTGTTTGTTCTCTTGTTTCTCTTCATCCTTTCTCCTCCTTCACAAAGATTTTCCAACTGATCCCATATTTCCTTGGCTGATGCACAAGCATCAACTTGTGAAAATATGTCATTAGGGATGGCCATTATTAAGAGTGATTTTGCTCTTTCATCCTTAACCACCAGATCCTTGTCTTCCGAGCTCCATTTTGTTTCACTTTTGGGAGCACGAGAGGCAGGGATTCCTGGTGTTTGGTCAGTTGCTGGAATTGCTACTATTTCAGTCATTGGTATATGTGGACCCCTTTCAATGGATTGAAACAGAGCTCGGTCATGACCATTAAGGAAATTGACCATCCTGATTTTCCATTGGGGGTATTCCTCCCTGACAAGAGTCGGAGGTTTGGACATAGAACCAATGTTAAAAGCATTATTCCAGGTTTGAAAGCTGGCCATATTTAGAAAAAAGAAGAAGAGCGATTGATCGTTTGAAAATAATTTATTCAATATGCTCTGATACCAATTGTTGGACCCAGTATGGCCTTAACAACTTCTTTTTACGTAATATGGCAAGTGATTTCAGTATATGTGAAAAAGATGTGCGGAAATGGAAATTAGACTTTCAAGAAACAAGACCTATAGAATTATCAAGTTTATATCACTTTGAAACAAATTAGTTTAACAAGGTGATTGTAAGATTATTATCTAATATAAATGAATCTTGATTTCTGTGGGTGAGAAGAGCAGTTGGAGTTTGAGTGTTTATATGTGAATGCTAAGCTTCAAACTCAAGTATCTTCTGCCTCTCGAGCCTTCTATTTATAGACGGCTATGGACATGAATAAACAATTGTTTATTCATGCAATAAGTCCTGCATAAAGTAGCAATTTGACATATTCATTGAATCCATCATTCAAGTTGCATTTGTAATCATGAAAACCAATAATGTCATGCTTCGGTCATGGGTGGCAGGATAGAGTTGTGATTTTAGACAAGTGGGTCTGTCATCAGAATTTCTGATAAGCCACTTCATCAGAAATTCTGGTGAACAAATCATCAGAAAGTTTGATGATCAGAATTTGTCAGAAACTGATGATATTTCATCAGAAATATCATCAGATCCATCAGAAACGACCTTCTCTGATAATCCAAATCAACTCTTTATCAACTTGAGATTCTTTGTAGTAGATACTTTGCTTTTTAGTCGTCCCAACTATTTTTCTTCATCTTGCTGTGTTCTTCAGGACTGTTATCTTCTTCAGAGATCCAGTTGATTGAGATTTTCTTCAATACTTACAAATAAAGTTTCCTAACAACACCACTGACAAGGCCATCGCTAAGTACATTCGATGCCTTCCCCCGTCCATCATGAACTTCGTCAAGTCAGTTCAACCAAAGACCCTCGAAGATACTTTTCGTTTGGCAGCCAAGATAAACCACAACCACATTCTAGATGGAACCTTCAACAACAAGGGTTCGTCCAAGAATGTTCACCAAGCAACCACTGAACCCACCGTTGAACCCGCACCAACTAAACTAACCACCAAAAACAACAACAAGGGTAAGAAGCGGAAGGCTTCAAATCAAAACTTAGCGATTGTTACTCCGCAAAACCCTCAACCCCTACAACAAATTGCTCCAACCTAAAAGCCTGAACAAGCAAAGAAACCTACAATGGGACTCATGTAACACCCTGTGTTTTGAAAGTCAAAGTCAAGATTGAAGTCAAAGGGAGACAAGATTGCTAATTGCGATCTGTCACTCCTTGCTCAACTCCTGTTTTGACTTCTTTGACTTGTAGATAGTCTATTTGCGTTGTTACGTTAGTTGTATTATGTGGATTACTTGTTAATAATCGAGGTTTATCGCATGTTTATCGCATGTTTTATCGCTTATCGCATTCGCAACTCGAATTATGCGTACTGTTTATTGTTTTACGTGTGTGTGCCTTTTATGTGTTACTTGTGCATGTTTATTTACGTTTATGTTGTGGTGATCAATCAAAACGCAAATGCTAAACGCAAGTTAATTATGATGATTGTATGTTAGATATAGTAGTTGGGATTAAAAGTAATATTAATGAGAAACTCTATCGCATCGCAACGCTCAACACGCGAATTGAAACAGCAAAACTCGTCACGCCGAACACTCGAATCGAGTGGCCAACCGATCGAGTTGGCACCCGATCGGGCTGCCACTCGATCGACCAGCCTTTTCCCCACTTTCCTTTTATGGAAACCCTATAAATACCCCTCATATGTCACATCACTTGATGTGACAGCTCTCACTCGACCCAACTCGCTCCAGCCCACTTTTCTTCCGATTTCTCATGATCCTTGTAAGTTTTCAACCTAAATCTTGTACTTTCTTGATCTACACACACCCCTACACCTTTCTATCTTCTGAATCTTAACTTTTAACCGTGAAATCACTAGATTTGAGGTGTTCGAGGATGACGTCATCATGGAGTTCTTATGAACTTCATATTTTGGCTTCAATCCACCAAGAACAACTTAGATCTGAACAATTTCCATATAAATAAACAAAGATCTGCATAGATCTGAACATATGAAAAGCATTGAAAGATGGTTTTCTAACTTTCTTTCAACTCTTTTACACTCAATGCACTCAAAACTGATAGAATCGGAGCTTGTTCTAATCTTCTATTCCTTCTTGTTGATGTGTTGGTTCAAGATCTGGATTCTATCCAACAGATTAATGATCTCTGGTTAAACGTGAAACACCGTCTCGAACAGTTAACTGGTCAAACTAGGGTGGTTCCTATCTGATCGGCTCACTATGTCTTGACGAGGTTCCTGCTGTTTGGCACGATATCGTACAGTCTCGAATATAACGCAACTATCAAAACCACCAAGTGTAAGAACGATCAGGTTGACTGCGATGGATTGTCGTCCGATCGGACAGCCATCCGATCGGACAGCCACCCGATCGGCTTGCACCTTGGTCCCACACTTAACTTTTATTTCAACTTTTGAGGTTTGAACATCTGATCGGATTACCATCCTACCATGTGAGGTTTGGACTTCAACCCTTAAACAATTTTCAACATGTTCAATACTTACGGATTGCTACCCGATCGGATAGCCATCCGATCGAGTGACCGTCCTGCGGTGAACTTTTTCTCAACCTAAGAAACCTTACCAATCGGATCGCCGTCCGATCGAACAGCCGTTCGATTGACCGACATGAAGGGTAGAGATACTTCTCTATTTTCAAAATGCTACAACGAAAACTTCAAAACTCAAGCCATTATACACAAACACATCCTTACCAAACGAGGTGACAATCCAATCGAATGGTCGTCCGATCGGATGACCATCCGAACAGATTGCCACCCAATCAGCTGGCCATCTGGTCGGATTGCCATCCGATCGGATTACCATCCGATCCTTGGTTCACTTGCATCGTTTTACGCGCGGCTTATCTTTTATGCTATCGTTCTGATCAGGCTAAACTCGTTCTAAGCACTCCCTTCAATCCATCATCGCTGTGAGTATACTCGAACCCTTTTTGCTTTACGCACTTTTGGGTGTTACATACGTTACTTATTCTAAATCACATCAAACACACTACGCAATACTCTAACGCTAGTCGATATCGCATGTTATACGTGATTAAATGAATGCTTGTTTGTTATGTTTACACATGGATTGCTGTCTACCTGCCTTAGCAACAATAGTACTATAGTTTGGACTCAGCACCTGTTCACTCAGGGGTTGTTAAGGACAATTAATCACATGGTTCACAGTGGTGAATCTGTATTACGAACTGCCTTGCGCAGTCAACCCGCAGTCATTGGTAGTGATAGGATCATGTCGATAACTTACGTGCTTCATTTCACACTGTGTACGTGCTGGTTATGTGTAAAGGATTTCGAACTCTATTATATCTATTAAACTTGTATGCTCACCTTTACACTATGTGTATTGACTTTTACTTTAACGTATGTGGCAGGTGCTTAAGATGTTTAAATGCTTGGCTTGCTGTGAAATCGAGGCTAGGAAAGGTCTAGAGACAAATAAACGAATTGTCTGTATTTGAAATCTGAGTTGTCGGAACAGAACTATTTCTCTTGACTTTGTCTGTAATAATTATGTTACTTATTATGTCATCGTATGGGACGTGATGTTTTAAATAATTGGTAATCGTAGTTGTTATGGAAACTTCTGGACAATCTGTTTCGCTCAGTGCCACGCCCCGATGTTTCTGCCATCGGTTGGGGTGTGACAGATTGGTATCAGAGCCATAGCTATAGGGAACTAGGCAAGACTCGACCTAGTCCGGGTCGATGTCTTAGAAACGACCTAGTCTATAGTTAGGTACCAACAGACCGACTTGTGCACACCCTGTAGAGGTTATGTACGAGCTTGCTTGCTATTTCTCGTTGTTCCCGCTTACGCTACACTATCACTGCACTTTAATTTTTGAAAATGAACGAGCGATTAGGTCGAGATTAGGTGTGAAAACCGCAAACTCTCGACTAAATTACTTGTTCGACCCGCATTTTTATCTATAAACAGGAGAATTGCGTTGAATCAGGAGTGAAATCCATACTTTGACGCATAATTCTTCCTTAATTGTTAAGACAGGGGTGAAACCCGAACCTTAACAACTTGTTCCGCTCTCTATTTTTGGTTTTATAAAACTCTCACCAAAGTCTCGACGGACTCCAACGACTTGAAGTTGCACTATAGCTGTAAGGATGCGTGCCAATTGCCCGCATTCGAGGCGAGAGCACAGTCCAAAGGTTAAAGTGGGTAGCAAAAGTCCTTGTGAATGGTAGAACCACTTTGGATAGTCAACATCTATCTAGCCTTAGACCATCTATTTTCGACTCCAAACTCGCAATCGTCGATTTTATGTGTTTTCAATTCTGAGCGATGAGTATCAGGGTCGTTTTTATGTGGATTTTACGTCGCATTTATGTGGATTTTATGTGTTTTATGTGATTTTATTTGTTTATGTGTTACGATTTTTGGTGATTTATTCGCTTTTCGCTCTTCGCTTTAATCGACACACACAACCCGCACTGCACATCTATCTCAACACGCTAACAAATCGTTATTATTAGTGGGCGATTGCATGCTATGTTACCCGCTTGTGTTATACTACTCGCTATGTTACTCGCTACCCGCAATCGCTATTCTCGAACGCTCGTAGACTTTGAATGATAGGTTTCTGTAATCTGACTGCCTCTTATGTTTCTGTGTTTCTGTGCTTTACGTGCTTATGTGCTTCTGTGCTTATGTGAATCTGTGATTATGTGCCTACGTGGTTACGTGTTACGTGATCGTGATCCTGAACTTTAGTAGTATTAGGCGTGTGAGGTGAGGTGAGATTCGATTATATTATGTTTGAGTCCTATGGCGATGTCTGTTGCAGACAATGTCGTCATCTGGATCCCGTCACTCGCGCGCTGCACGCCAAAACCAGAAAGACAAACGCCTTGCTGCTCTCGTCACTAAGAAGGTGGCGAAGGTTGTTCCTGAGATCGTGAATGAACTATATGAGAACGTGAGCAACTCGTCTGAAGAATCTAGAACTGAAACCCCAAAAGCTGCTTTCAGCTTCAAGCAGTTTAAAGCTTGCGGACCGAAAGAATTCACTGGCGAAGATGGCCCTACGGCTTTGTTTCAATGGTTCAATTCGATCGAGGTCACCCTGCGTGAGAGTGGATGTCCTAACAATCTCTGCACTCTGAATGCTACCGGCGTCTTCCAGTCCCGCGCTTTAGACTGGTGGACGGCCGAGAGGAACAAACGCGGAAATGACGCAGCTTATGGTCTAACATGGGATGAGTTGAAGAACGTCATGTTGGAAGAGTTCTGCCCTCCCCATGCGCGCCAAAAGTTGGAGGACGAATTCTGGCATATAAAGCAGAAGGATGGTGACAACGCTGCTTTAACTGCTCGCTTCAAGCATCTCAGCATAATCTGTCCTGATCAAGTCAAGACTGCTGAAATGACGATCAAGAAGTATATCCGAGCTCTGCCGGATTGTGTTGCAGATTTTGTGCATGCTTCAAAGCCAGCAACAATCGAAGAAACCTACCTGCTTGCCGCCGAAATAAACGACAAGCGAGTGAAGTCTGGCTACTGGGATAAAGTCACCAAGAACCTGCATCAAGCAACCGCCGCACCAACCGCTGAAACCGCCGCCGCTTCTCAATCATCAAAGTCCCCTCGTCGTAAGAGGAAGAACAGCAACTCCAGCAACAAGAACTGTGCTGTCACCGCTGCTGCCCCACTTCAAGCTGTACCAGCTCCGTAGCAACCTCAGCACCGATCAGCTCCAGCACCAGTTACCCAAGCACCGCCTGCAAAGCGTGCTTACACTGGTCCTCATCCTGTTTGCCCGACATGTACTTATCATCATCCAGTGGGTATCGCCTGCCGATTTTGTGTGCATTGCAACATGTACGGCCACTTCACCGCTAACTGCCGTACAGGTCCTCGACAAGCACCAGCTCAAGCTACTGCTCATCAAGCTCTGCTTCCCGCTCCTCAAGGCCGGTAAGCGGCTCAGGAACCCGCGATCAACGCTAGAGTCTGCTTTGCGTGTGGCGATCACAATCACTTCGCCAACATGTGCCCAAATCGAGTTGTGAAGCAAGAGCCACAACAGCAGCAGCCCTAGCAACAGCAGCAACAGCCTCAACAGCAACAACAACAACAACAAGCAGCTCACGCCCGAACCTTCAACATCAATGTGCGCCAAGCCCAGGCTGACAACAATGTGGTTAATGGTACGTTCCTTGTGAATGGTATTTATGCTTCGTGTTTGTTTGATACTGGAGCCGATAACTGTTTTGTGTCGTTTGAATTCAAGAAGCTCCTTAATCGTAAGCGCTCCCATCTCCCCTCGACGTTCGATGTTGAAGTTGCCACTGGAAGAACCGTCGCTGTCAATTCTTGTCACACCCCGACCACGTAAAACAACAAAACGTGGCGGAAACGTCGGGGAGTGTTGTAACAGAATCATTGTTTCACAGCCATGGATTAAACAATTTCGTTTTATTGAATTAAATGTATTACATTACATTGGAATTTGAAACAAAACATAAACAAATAGTCGTTCATTGTTATTAAGTCACTTAGGCCTCGTCCATTCCTATGTGAGCGTACACAAATATCATCATCAATCATCATCCACTATGGCACCTGAAACACATGTGAAAATACATCAGCATAAAAATGTCAGCGAGTACATAGGTTTTATGTGAGTGTCAGATTCATGGCTCCTTTTACATGTTGCAATACTTATTTAAAAACCTTGTTTTGAAAAGTATGGTATTGTGACATAATTAACCAACTCAGATCAAATTGGATATGATTTATAAAATCTCGTAGCCATGATTCTTAACTCCAAAACATTTGTTTTATGAAATCAAATTGTAAAACATATAGTAGAAACCCGTTAACAAAACTCGTATGGTTTATATTATTCAGAAAACATCATTGTGTGACATTGTTTCAAAATCGTTTACCCAAGTGATCTAGATAACGCAACGATATATAATGTGTTAAAAGCACTTATATATAGGAAGTACCAGCGGCGTATCCACCATGCTTTTAACACATTACACCCGCCCCGTTACCTAATCACTTCCCTAACCCAATGGTTCAGACAGTTACAAATGGTTCACATATGTCAAATGGTTACAAATGGTTCATATCAATCAAATGATTACAAATGGTTCACATACATCCAACGATTACAAATGGTTCTCATACATCCCATGATTACAAATGGTTCCCATACATCGAATGGTTATAAATGGCTCACATCATTGAGTGGTTACAAATGGTTCTCATAAATCAGAGGTTACAAATGGTTCAAACAGTTCAAAATGTAAAACAATGGGCTAGCATGTTAAGTGAACATACATAGCAAAACATAATGAAATCATGTACTAATAGTGTACTAATGAACATAGCAAGTATATGATATGAAAACATGGAAAACACGAAAGTAACAAGTAGGCACATGTGTTTCACCCCAAAACAGTTTGAAAACAGTAAAAGAGGGGACTATGTACTCACTTGAGGATTCTTAGAAGTCTTGAATAACTACCAAGCAAAGCTAGAGGGATCACGGAAATCAAACGACACCTAATATAGGTAACTACATTAATATCCGGACCTAAATCGGAAGATCGAATAGTATTAGGTTTCTAAACCAAATGAGTATTGGAACTCATATGATATGGTCTAACAAAGCCTACATACTAAAATGAAACCTAACCTAAGTGCTTACGACCCATTATGACCCATTTAGGTAGCTTACGCTACTTTAACGCGTTCGGACCGCCTAACTAGTCCTATGACAAGTAACATATGCCTTAACATGTCTAATAATGTTGCCTAATCAGTTTAGATATCAAAAATTACGTTACATATGCTTAAAATGAATTTTGGCGTAAAAGGGGCATTTTGGTAATTTACCTAAGGCATATATACTACCTATCATATAACTAATTAAACGTCGTGACCATAAGGTATAACCTCGGAAGGTTATTCCCTATACAACTATGGTCACCTAATGTGTTTGGTCGGATCCTAATGATCGACCAAACGGGTCGGGCTCGTAAGTATAAGCGATTGATTAGATCGCTTACCATACGACCCTATATAGGCACAAATCTAAAATGACGAGCGAAACATGCTAAAACATGCTTAAAGAGGTTTGAAAATAGGTTTTGGTATCAAAACAAATGGTTTTGATACCTAAAAGTAGTTTGGTTACAAAATACGCAAGAATACGCATTTTGGCCGAAACTACGACTCGCCACTATGCCTAGATAACGTGGTAATCAGAAGGGATAGTCACAAGAGACTAAAACCATCGTGATTTCACTCACGTTATGAAGTTCAAACGAACTTCATGTTGACCATAAACTGGTCAAAGCAGAAAGTCAAACACAGTTTGACTTTCACGCGAAAAAGAACGAAAGAGGACTTACAAAAGGTCCAATAACGGAAGTTTGACCCGATTATTCTCAGGTATGAAGTGAAATCACTTCAACTTAGAGAGAAATCAGATCAAGGTGTGAAGAATGCAAATGAGGGAGGTGGGTATTTATAGTTTTTGCACAACTGTTAAGATCGTTCATCGTAAAACGAGCTTCGATCTCATCCGTACACATGTGCCCATGGTTTTGTGAAACCATGGGAGCCCCTAGTTTCATTAAAACCATGTGCAAATGAGGGGAACAGATGGACCAAGCTGGAATTTAGATTTTTCATTTTGGTCCCTTCCTAAGATAACTATGGTAGATTGTCAATTTTGGTCCCTGAATGTGCAAAACATGGTTTTTGATGCATTTTTGACACGTTTAAGCCCCGTTAATCCCATTTCAAAGCTCTAAAATGAAGTTAAAGTATAGGGAACAGGAAACATGCTCAAAAATATCTCGGATGTCGGTTCGTTTGGTCGTACGGTTGCGTTGTTCGGTTAATTACGACGAAACACGAACGAATGCGAAAAACGATCCAAATTACGCGACGAATGGAATTTTATCATCCCAATCACTAAAATAAAATATTTTAATGATTACATAAAGTTTTTTTTGGATGTCCGGATGTATTCAGAACGTAAGATATGCGCGAAAATGCAAACTTATGCACTTTTTGACGCTTTTAGTCCCTGAATGACCAAAAAGTTTATTTTAGCACACCGAACCCCTCAAAGCCTATTTCTAAGCTATGTAAAGGTTATTTAGGGTGTGTTTAACTTATGATAAAGTTCCGGATTGTTTGTTACAGTACAAATCGGCATACTTTCGCAGTTTGTCGAATTTAGTCCCTGTAAGCGAATAAACTTGATTTCGCCACACCAAACCTTCCAAAACTTATTTACAAGTTATGTAAAGGTTATTTAAGGTATGTTAAGCCTATTTCACTATTACAGAGTGTTCGTCTCATTAAACTGGTTATATTTACGCATCAGATCGCGAATAACCTTCCAGAAAGCGATTTAAAGCTCGAAATCAACAAGAATTGATATGTGTAAACGATACACATATTTTTACAAATCTCAAGTATGAAACACAATATTTCATTGATTTGGTATTTGTTTGATGGTCACAGAGGCATAGGTGTCACAATTCTGTTCTTCGTGATTGTACTCTTGAGCTCAACAATCACATCTTTCCAATCGATCTCATACCGATGCAGCTCGGTAGTTTTGACATCATAGTAGGCATGGACTTTCTTCGTGAAAACCATGCTGAAGTTGTGTGCTTTGATAAGATGATTCGCTTCTCGCTAGCGAATGGTGACCAACTGTGTGTGTTTGGTGAAACTCCCTCGAAAGGTCTCAAGCTCATGTCATGTGTCCAAGCTAGCAAATATCTCTGCAAGGAATACAGAGCTTTCTTGGCTAACATTGTAGTAGCGGAGAAGGAAAAGAAAGGTAATCCGGGAGTGAATGATGTTCCCGTGGTGTGTGAATTTCCCAACGTTTTTCCTGAGGATCTTCCCGGACTTCCTCCAAGTCGTGATATTGACTTTCGTATCGACCTCATTCCTGGAGCAAATCCTATTGCTAGAGCTCCTTATCGACTCGCTCCGTCTGAAATGCGTGAACTATCGAGTCAGCTCCAGGAATTACTTGATAAAGGCTTCATTCCCCCGAGCACCTCTCCTTGGGGCGTACCAGTCCTTTTCGTTAAAAAGAAGGATGGGTCGTTCCGGATGTGCATCGACTATCGGGAGTTGAATAAGCAGACAATTAAGAATCGCTATCCCCTGCCTCGCATCGATGATTTTTTTGACCAGCTACAAAGTGCTACGTGTTTTTCGAAGATCGATCTACGCTCAGGCTACCACCAGCTACGCATTTAAGAGGAGGATATACCCAAAACTGTTTTTCGCACACGTTACGGCCACTATGAGTTTGTTGTTATGCCTTTTGGTTTAACCAACGCACCCGCGGTTTTCATGGATTTGATGAATCGCGTGTGTAAACCATTTCTTTACTGCTTCGTCATCGTGTTCATCGATGATATCCTGATCTATTCCAAATCGAAAACCAAACACGCGCCATATCTACGTTTGGTTCTCGAACTACATCAAGGGAATCGACTCTACGCCAAGTTCTCCAAGTGCGAATTTTGGCTAGAGGAGGTTCAATTCCTCGGTCATATTGTCAATAGTCAAGGTATTCATGTCGACCCCGCAAAGATCGAAGTTGTTAAGAGTTGGGTTACACTGAAGAACCCGTCTAAAGTCCGTTCTTTTCTCGGATTAGCGGGCAATTATCGCTGATTTATCGAAGGATTCTCAAAAATCGTTGTGTCGCTTACTTCCCTCACGCATAAAGACAAGCCTTTTGTTTGGGGAACTGAACAAGAGTCTGCTTTCCAAACCCTCAAGCATATGCTTTGCAATGCTCCCGTCCTCACTTTGCCCGACGGAAACGACGACTTTATTGTCTATTGTGATGCGTCGAACCTTGGTCTTGGTTATGTTCTCATGCAACAGGACAAGGTTATCGCCTACGCATCTCGTCAGCTCAAGATCCACGAGAAGAACTATACAACCCACGACCTCAAGCTAGGCGCAGTTGTTTTTGCGTTAAAGATTTGGCGACAATACATGTATGGTACCAAGTGTACGATCTTCACAGATCATAGGAGCCTACAACATATCTTTGACCAGAAAGAGCTAAATATGCGTCAACGCCGGTGGGTAGAACTTCTCAACGATTACGACTGTGAGATTCGTTATCATCCTGGCAAAGCAAATGTCGTTGCTGACGCTTTAAGCCGACGAAGCTATTTGCATAGCGCTTGTAATGTTCAAGCCCAATATGATCTCGAAACCCTTATCCGCGAAGCCCAACATGCTTGTTTCACTGAACGCACTTTGAAGAAGGAAAGGATTCTCAATGATGGAGCCCAACTTGTAAATAAGTCGAATGGGATATTCCACTATCTGGACCGAATTTGGATCCCTAAGCGGACCGATTTACGACAGATTTTGATGGACGAAGCCCACAAATCCCGATATTCTATTCATCCTAGTGCCGATAAAATGTACCAGGACCTTCGCTACAAGTACTGGTGGACGGGCATGAAGAGAGATATCGCCCTCTATATTTCGAAGTGCCTGACTTGCTCGAAAGTCAAGGCCGAGCACTAAAGACCCTCTGGCTTGCTTGAACAACCCGTGATCCCTATGTGGAAGTGGGAAAGTATAGCTATGGACTTCATAACGAAACTTCCGCGTACGCCATCAAGTCACGACAGCATCTGGGTTGTCGTTGACCGTTTGACCAAATCTGCTCATTTTCTGCCGATACGAGAAGTCTGCAAGGTAGAAAGATTAGCCCGAATCTACACCAGTGAGATCGTTTGTCGACATGGGACGCCTCGCGACATCATCTCTGACAATGATGCTCGGTTTACCTCGCATCTTTGGGAAACGTTTCAAACGGCTCTCGGGACTACGCTTAATCTAAGTACCGCTTTTCATTTCCAGACCGACGGTCAGACTGAAAAAACGATTCGTACCCTTGAAGACATGCTCCGCTCGTGTGTCATAGATTTCGGTGGTAATTGGGACACTTACCTGCCTTTAGTCGAATTCTCGTATAATAACAGTTATCATTCCAGCATTCAAATGGCAACGTTTGAGGCATTATACGGAAGAAAATGTCAATCGCCTATTGTATGGCACGAGATCGGACACTCGCAATTAACCGGTCCTGAGCTATTGCAAGAAACGACTGACAAAATCCTTCAAATTCGAGACAATTTGCTGAAAGCTCGGAGTCGTCAGAAAAGTTACGCCGATAGACGACGCAAGCCCCTTGAATTTGACGTTGGCGATCACGTACTCCTAAAGGTATCACCTTGGAAGGGTGTGGTCAGATTTGTTAAGAAAGGGAAACTCGGGCCTCGATATGTTGGACCCTTCAAGATTCTGGAAAGGATCGGAAAGGTGGCCTACAGACTCGAACTACCGGAGGAACTTAGCAACGTCCACCCGACTTTTCATGTTTCGAACCTCAAAAAGTGCCTGGTTGAGCATGATTTGTATGTACCACTTGAGGATCTTCAAGTAAACGAAATACTACACTTCGTGGAGAAGCCTGTCGAGATCATGGATCGCCAGACCAAGCAGCTCAGACGCTCGCGCATTCCCATTGTGAAGGTTCACTGGGAAGGCAAACGAGGCGCAGAGTTCACTTGGGAACTCGAAAGCGACATGAAGGCGAAGTACCCGCAGTTGTTTGTTACGGCTTCGGCCTAATTTCGGGACGAAATTCCCTTAAGTAGGGGAGGCTGTAACACCCCGTGTTTCGAAAGTCAAGATTGAAGTCAAAGGGAGACAAGATTGCTAATTGCGATCTGTCACTCCTTGCTCAACTCCTGTTTTGACTTCTTTGACTTGTAGATAGTCTATTTGCGTTGTTACGTTAGTTGTATTATGTGGAGTACTTGTTAATAATCGAGATTTATCGCATGTTTTATCGCTTATCGCATCGCAATCGCATTCGCAACTCGAATTATGCGTACTGGTTATTGTTTTACGTGTGTGTGCCTTTTATGTGTTACTTGTGCATGTTTATTTACGTTTATGTTGTGGTGATAAATCGAAACGCAAACGCTAAACGCAAGTTAATTATGATGATTGTATGTTAGATATAGTAGTTAGGATTAAAAGTAATATTAATGAGAAACTCATTCGCATCGCAACGCTCACGCGAATCGAAACAGCAAAACTCGCCGCGCCGAACACTCGAATCGAGTGGCCAACCGATCGAGTTGCCCCCCGATCGGGCAGCCACCCAATCGAGTTGCCACCCGATCGGGCTGCCACCCGATTGGGCTGCCACCCGATCGACCAGCCTTTTCCCCACTTTCCTTTTATGGAAACCCTATAAATACCCCTCATATGTCACATCAGCTCTCACTCGACCCAGCTCGCTCCAGCCCACTTTTCTTCCGATTTCTCACGATCCTTGTAAGTTTTCAACCTAAATCTTGTACTTTCTTGATCTACACACACTCCTACACCTTTCTATCTTCTGAATCTTAACTTTTAACCGTGAAATCACTAGATTTGAGGTGTTCTAGGATGATGTCATCATGGAGTTCTTATGAACTTCATATTTTGGCTTCAATCCACCAAGAACAACTTAGATCTGAACGATTTCCATATGAATAAACAACGATCTTGCATAGATCTGAACATATTCATTATGAAAAGGATTGAAAGATGGTTTTCTAACTTTCTTTCAACTCTTTTACACTCAATGCACTCAAAACTGATAGAATCGGAGCTTGTTCTAATCTTCTACTCCTTCTTATTGATGTGTTGATTCAAGATCTGGATTCTATCTAAGAGATTAATGATCTCGGGTTAAACTTGAAACACCGTCTCGAACAGTTAACTGGTCGGACTTGGGTAGTTCCTATCCGATCGGGTCACTAAGTCTTGACGAGGTTCTTGCTGTTTGGCACGATATCGTACAGTCTCGAATATAACGCAACTATCAAAACCACCAAGTGTAAGAACGATCAAGTTGACTGGGACGGATTGTTGTCCGATCGGACAGCCATCCGATCGGATTGCCACCCGATCGGCTTGCACCTTGGTCCCACACTTAACTTTTATTTCAACTTTTGAGGTTTGAACATCGAACGGATTGTCGTTCGATCAGATTGCCATCCGATCGGATTACCATCCGACCATGTGATGTTTGGACTTCAACCCTTAAACAATTTTCAACATGTTCAATACTTACGGATTGCCACTCGATCGGATAGCCATCCGATCGAGTGACCGTCCTGCGGTGAACTTGTTCTCAACCTGAGAAACCTTTCCAATCGGATCGCCGTTCGATCGGACGGCCGTTCGATCGACCGACCTGAAGGGTAGAGATACTTCTCTGTTTTCAAAATGCTACAACGAAAATATATATTTTATATTAAAAGGTTTTACTTTGAAACGTTTTACTTTGAAACGTATGACTTATCAAATCTCACTTAGGAAATACCGTACTTTCAATATTCATTCATCAAAAACGTTTTACTTTGAAACGTATGACTTATCAAATCTCATATATTTTCAATGAAAATATATATTTTATATTAAAAGGTATGTTTTATTTCGAAAACATTATTAAACCCTTTTATTGACGTGTTCTACCCCCAAAATATATATATATACAAAGTAGTAAAAAGAGGGGTTTAGTGATACTCACCTTTGGGTGCGTATTTTAAATAGCGCAATCCCAGAGATTGATTTCTACACGTCCTATTATATATATATAGGAACCATTTTAAGTCAATATTCATAACACAAAATCCTAAGTTTCCTCTGTTTTCTTAGAATTTTCACATAACTTGAGATTTTCTCGAAAAGTTGTCATTTTTGATTATGTTGGCACGTTAATATATATATATATATATATATATATATATATATATATATATATATATTTATGTTTTTGCGACTTGAACGATTTTATTGGTGACCGTTATTGTGTAAATCCGTTAACTCTCCCGTTTATACGCGATATATCTACGATTTGCGCGTCGTAATATATATACATAAACGTTCACATAATTTATCATTGAAACACGCGACATCTTGTTAACTTATCTATTTTGTCATTTTTAAAGCAAATATACATAAAATATCTTATATGTATCAAATTTCATGCTCGACAAACAAGTTTCATGTTTAACACAATTTTTACCGTTTCTACCGCACAAAACGTACAAGCATACATGCATAAGCTAGATTTCTAATATCATGTTAAATACATATTTTCACATTCGCATGTTTAAATCACATAACACATTTTAACACATAAGGTTCACCCAAAATTTTACCTATTTTAGTGTACATTTAAAAATGCGTATTTTAGCGATTCGGTAACGTTTTCGGGCATCGAAAGTCACGTATGACCAACCAAACACCAAGTAAACCTAAAATTAGTTATAATACTTATTTTTAAACTAAAAATATCAGTTTACTTACTGATCTAAATCAGTTTTATAAAAACCACTTGAAAAGCCGATTTTTGACCGTTTTAATGCATAGTTTTGCGTTAAACGTTACTATAATCATCCCAACTCGAAATGACTTGATATTTTAACACAAGACATGTTATTTACTGATTAAAATAGTGATTATAATCATATTAGTGCAGTTTTTGTGTAAGTCACATAAATCATGCAATTTCACGTATTTTACAACTTTTAATGCACCAAGTACAACATGCAAAGCTAGCAAACATTATGACAAAGTTATATACCATTTAACACTTCAAATATTCATATTTTTAGTGTTTATATTCTGATCATACTTTATTTTTATCAACTCATCTTCAAATCATCATTTCATGTTCATCTTTCCTCATGCATGCTTGTGTACAAGTATTTAAAGCACATATATATCATATTATCATCATTTCATATAAAAATAATATGTATCAAACCTGAAGTTATGTCATGCAAACCTAAGATATGTTCATCATCTAATCATTTAAACATAATTTCATACAACAATCTTTCAAAAATGAACATATGACAAAACCTACATGCATGTCATTTTAGAAAAATTTAACCAAACAAGTATCCATCATAAATCATACTCAATCTCATATATATATACACACATACACATAGACGGTTATGTATATATACATATATATATATATATATATCCATTTTTATTTTGCATAAAAACCCATCTCTGATTAGTTTCCAAGTTTGTGAATTACCCAAGAACTTTGAGAAACTTCTATCATCATCAACATCATCAAGAGTCAAGAATATGATTTTTAAAGTAAATTTTATACCTACAAGAGTTTGATGGGTTTCTTGACAAAGTGTGATGATATGGAGCTTGGTTCTTGCTTGAAATACCTCCAAACCACCTATGGATCTTCACACTAGCTTGAAACTTGCTTGGAAAGACTTAAATCTTCAAGAAAAGGGTTTCAAAATTCAAAAATGGAAAGGTTAAGGGCTGTTACCAGCCGTGATTTTCTAGAGAGAGAGAGGAGTAATTTGTTGTGATGAGATTTCTTGGAATTGTGTAAGATTTGGAGTATTTAGGTGGCATAATCATCATCCCTCTTTCCAAGAAGTCCACATGTCCAACATGCAAAGAGAAATGAAGGAGGTGGGGCTGCCATATAATCACCACTTGGTCCCTCTCTCTCTCTCTCTCTACATATTCGATTATATACATGTATATATGTAAATGTTGAGTAAAAACGGGTATTTTACTGGGTACCGGGTATTTTATCTAGCGTTTTAATCCCCGTTTTAGTGGGTTTTAAATTATTTTTAACACTCTATAAAAATAAACTCACCAAAATATTATTGAACAATATTTTGTTTGCCTGGACTTGCTACGTTGCCGGTATTTGGCAGTATGCGCGCTGTGCTGCGCGGTACGCGCTTAAAATCACAAAAATTAGGGATTTATGCGTTTTTATTCATTTTTATCATTCTATAGTGATAAACTTATCAAATTATTACTAAAATGATTATCAGTTGCCTTGACAGGCTGTGTTGACAGTATTTTGTCAGTACACGCGCTCAATCGCGCGGTACGCGCTTAAACTCGAAAAATAGAGTTTCTTAGCGTTTTAATTTATTTTTCCTCATGAATAAGATTAAAATTATTATTCTGATCATAGCAGACTATTTTTAGGATTTTAACACTGATCGGGTGGTCACCGACGTTCGTTTCGCATTTTAACCGTTACACGATAAGCGTTTATCTTACCGTTGCCAACATAATTTTTATCAAAATTTAATTTTACCAACACATTAAGTTTCACATATAAACATCATAACCAGTCAATTATAGCCCTGTTACCTATTCACAACACGTGTTACAATTGTACGGTACGGCCTGAAAAGCCGGGTGTCACAGTCTCCCCCTGTTTAGGAAATTTCGTCCCCGGAATTTTTACTCTACATGTTTTGTTTTCACACTAAATAAAAGTAACAAAAAGAATTTAATGAATATAGTGTTATAGTTTCTACGAGAAACTGGGATTCTTACAAAGAATCTTCGTAGACTTATATCACATACATCCTTGGTTCCTAAACTCACGTCTCAACACTCTCCACCTTTCCAGGGTTCAACGTTTACAAGCACTTAATCAAGAAGATTAAGTCAAAATTCCACCAATTCGGGTTCTACATACGTATATTTACATATACATTACCCCGTATCTAAGTTAGTCTGAGTTTACAGCCGATTGATCCAACTCGAGATGGGCTCTCGAAAGAATCAAATCTAATAAACTCGTCTTCCTTCCTTCTCGCATTCATTTCAGATATCCACAGTTCGTCAAATCAATAAATCGCATATACCACTAGAATTATGTAATCGCCTTCCCAGCTATCAACATAACTCTTCTAGCTATATGTACTGCTTCTACGGTACTTCGATAAACTTCCGTTTATCTTCCAAACAAATCTCTATAAAGAACAAAATCAGTGTATTATCCATTATACACTTTCTCAACTGAACCCAAACAATACATCATGTACACTATTCCATCCTTATGGTAGCTTGAGCCTATAAGCGACTGATCCAACTCAAGATGGGCTCTTGAAAGGACCAAGTCAATGTGGCTCTTGAAAGGACCAAGTCAATGTGGCTCAGCTTTTCTTTTCTCTACTAAACCTAATAGTACCTCTGCAAGATAACTCCTTGGCTCGCGTATAAGCAAGAATGTCATCAGCGAATATTATCACGAACTTATCCGACTAGGGTTTCCATACCCTGTTCATGAGATTCATGATTATAAATGGCACATTAATTTAGTCAAAAAGGCATGACTAATAACTCGTAATGGCCATATCACGTTTGAAAAGCAGTCCTCAGCATATCTTCGTCAGCAACCTTCAACTGATGATATCCTGGTCGTAGATTGATCTTCGTGTAGTAGCTGGATCCTTATAGTTGATCGAACAAATCGTCAATCCTCGGTAAAGGGTACCGATTCTTGATAGTCAACTTGTTCAGCTCTCTGAAATCATCACATATCCTGAAAGATCCATCCTTCTTTCTCTCAACAAAACAGATGCATCTCAAAGCGAAAAGCTTGATCGAATGAAACCCTTGTCCAATTTTCAAACGGTGCTTAATCTATAAGGAGATTGTGCAATTGGGCGTAGCACCGGGTGCCAGATCGATTCGAAATTCGATCTGTCTCGCAGGGGGCAATCCAGGTAAGTCCTTTTATGAAGACTTCCGGATAGTTGTGATCGATAGAAATCTCTCTGATATTCCGATATTCAGCTTCCGTATCCACCACATTCACTAAGAACGCAGGATAGCCCTTTGGCAACAACTCAAGCATCCTCACAACACTGACGACTCTCAACCATCAACACTCGAAACTCGACACTTGACTCGGTCGGTCTTCGTGAACAACTACCACCTTTCTACCATCATCAGGACGAGATATCCTAGTTAGCTTCTTTAAGCGATAGTCCCCACTTTGTCCTTGGATAATCAGTCCATCCTCACATCTTCATCAAGGCTCCCCAGCTCCGCTGGAATTAAATTGACACTATAACTACGATCACCTAACTAAATACTACAACTGCGAACGACCTTACTAGTTTCCATCAACTTACCAATTGCTAGTTCGATCGGGCACTTTATACTCAACTTACTTGTTGGTGAACACGAAAATGGTTCAGAGTTTTTCGAACAAAACTCAAGTCAGCTTTGGTATTAAAAGTATGAACATAGGTTGGTTTTTGATTCGAAACATACCGGTAACAATAGCAAGTTCGTCTCGTGCCTTCCCAGCATTTAGCTCGAACGCTCTACCTCTGGCCTCCTGACCCTTCATTTCCGGACAATCTCTCCTGAAATGTCCTTGCTCACCACACATGTAACATCCCTCGTGTGTAACTCCATCCAACGTACTCTTAGCATAGTACTCGCGAGTCATATGTCCAGTCTGACCACATCTGGCGCACTTTATCCACTCATCCTCATGTGTCTTCCTCTCAAGACCACTCCTGCCATCCCTGGCATTATCCTTTCCCGACTCTCTAGGGTTAGCTACACACGCTTTCTCATCGGTATCTTTCGTCGAACTCTCAGACGTTCGCTTTCGCGAATCCCCAGATCTAGGCTCAGAATGCGGAATTATTTGAATGGTCGATCCGCTGTGACGGCCCGACATCACGCATACCGTTGCCACGTCATTGCATAGGGTACCAGTAAATGATCTTGGGTTACAACCCCGGATTGTTTTGTGTGTACATCTAGGTACTATTCATAAGTTTATGAAAAAATCAGATTTACGCTCTGATTATATCATAACACAAGAACTACTAAAACTTTCCGATCATTATATCACCTGAAGGGTTTCCGATCTGTGTCCCACCAAAACCATGCCCAAGAGCATCACTCCACGTTCCTGGCCATTATTTTGGTTAGCATCGCGCTATTCCGTGGCAATATTAACGTGTTGGGCTATGAGTTATGCCAGCTCTTCCGGGGTAACAGGTAGTCCAGAACCCTGTCTCGCTTTTGGCGGCATTTCGTCGTTTCTATTGTTACAACATAATATCAACATAAGACGATATCCAAAATAATTCAATCATTAAGTGCCAGTGGACTAACATTGCGCATGTATAATATCCACTTATTAATGAGAACAATTCTTAAACCAAAAGGAACCCATTCGATAATTATGCCAGAAATTTACAAAGCTTGTTTTTAGTACGAAGACTAATCAAAATTTGGCATGTCTACATCAACAAGCCTATATGAAATTTCCTCCTAAATATCTGAAAATTTGGCATGCAAGCCATAAATAGGGTTCATCAAAGGAGACATACAAAATAAACAACAACTAACGCTTCAATCTCTGGAAGTCCAACATCTTCCTATCAAGCTCTTCTAGCTCCTCATAACAGTCCATCTGTCCCTCTGAGTCCTTCATCGTCTCCATGCCTCCGCGTAACGTGGCGAACTGACAATCACAGTAAGAGCGATTGACCCAAACCCCTTTCTGCCTCTCCAAAGTGGATGCTATCTCAGCTCTCGAAGTCGATGCGATTTCTCTAACGGGTCGAGTCCTCTTCCTACGGCGAATGTAGACTTAAAAGAGGTGTAGCAAAACACATGACTCGAATAGTAGAACAAACGATTCTATAATGACGGGCCAAAGAATCTCAAGTGTAGGCTCGACAGTATCAATGAGCAGGTCTACTAATGGCTCTATAGGCTGAGACGTGACATATCATAACCGTACAAAGTAAGTGTGTGATCAACGTGAATAGTAACACATAAGGCCTAAATAAACAGAAAATCACGTATGCACATAAACACATAAGGGTTTTTATATATGATAAAATTTCCACATTTAAAAATCTTGGCTTCGAAAATTTTGGACTTTATATTTCGAAATTCTCCGGTTGAAGTCTAGTGTTTTCCCCCGAAAACATCTAGTTCGCTAACAACCATTGGCTCTGATACCAACTTTTGTCACACCCCAAAAACGTCGCAGCGGAATATAAAACATCGTGGTGACGGAAGCTGGTGCCCATTTGTATCTTGCTGAACGATGCATCGTAATGTTGGACATTTCAACTTAATTAAAACATAGATTTTAAAACATGAAGTCTTAAAGTCCGTCACAATCACACCATAGTTAAATGGTTTTGATCCTTATGGATCTTATTACATTGGTCCCAGAAAGTTTAAAAGTCAGTCCAACAATTTAAGTGATTAAACATGCATCAACAAACACAAGATACGCCATAATTCCCGAAGCCGAACTCAAGTACCTGTAGAACACGTTAAAATCAAGTGTCAACACAAAGGAAGGTGAGTTTACATATTCACTTACAAACAATTTTATTCCAAGGAAAACTTTCTGTTTAGGTATTTATTTAAAAACATCCATATAATTTTGAAAGTCCGTTTTACTTTTAATAAAATCCATGGGCCTTCCGCCGGTTCATCAATCCGACAACTGTAATATATTGCCCAAGTTTTGTATATTAAATTATTGCGTCAATTTTCAGACTCGTATGTTAGCTAGACGATACGAACTATATATTAACCATGCAGGGATAATCAAAGCTAGACAATAAATAGAATTTAAATTCGTCGTTTGACTTGACACGGGGCGACCGGTCACGACGGGGTTGTCAACCCGATAGATCTACCAACAATTCATCGCGTGCAATACTTAAATGATTAAACGACATCATGGGCGCAGGGTCCTCTTGAAGGACAATATGATGTCTGCCTCACCTACAATATATATATATCCTACTAATATGACAATTTAATACACGACGTTGTACGAATTCCCCTGACACTCCATTATTTGAGACCCAGTCAAGAATTCGCCCCCAACTGTACGGTCATGTTTCACTTAGGAAATACCGTACTTTCAATATTCATTCATCAAAAACGTTTTACTTTGAAACGTATGACTTATCAAATCTCATATATTTTCAACGAAAATATATATTTTATATTAAAAGGTATGTTTTATTTCGAAAACATTATTAAACCCTTTTATTGACGTGTTCTACCCTCAAAATATATATATATACAAAGCAGTAAAAAGAGGGGTTTAGTGACACTCACCTTTGGGTGCGTATTTTAAATAGCGCAATCCCAGAGATTGATTTCTACACGTCCTATTATATATATAGGAACGATTTTAAATCAATATTCATAACACAAAATCCTAAGTTTCCTCTGTTTTCTTAGAATTTTCACATAACTTGAGATTTTCTCGAAAAGTTGTTATTTTTGATTATGTTGGCACGTTAATATATATATATATATATATATATATATATATATATATATATTCAGGATTTTGCGACTTGAACGATTTTATTGGTGACCGTTATTGTGTAAATCCGTTAACTCTCCCGTTTATATGCAATATATCTACGATTTGCGCGTCGTAATATATATATATAAACGTTCACATAATTTATCATTGAAACACGCGACATCTTGTTAACTTATCTATTTTGTCATTTTTAAAGCAAATATACATAAAATATCTTATATGTATCAAATTTCATGCTCGACAAACAAGGTTCACGTTTAACGCAATTTTTACCGTTTCTACCGCACAAAACGTACAAGCATACATGCATAAGCCAGATTTCTAATATCATGTTAAATACTTAACATATTTTCACATTCTCATGTTTAAATCACATAACGCATTTAAACACATAAGGTTCACCCAAATTTTACCTATCTTAGTGTACATTGAAAAATGTGTATTTTAGCGATTCGGTAACGTTTTCGGGCGTCGGAAGTCACGTATGGCCAACCAAACACCAAGTAAACTTAAAATTAGTTAAAACACTTATTTTTAAACTAAAAGTATCAGTTTACTTACTGATCTAAATCAGTTTTATAAAAACCACTTGAAAAGCCGATTTTTGACCATTTTAACGCCTAGTTTTGCGTTAAACGTTACTATAATCATCCCAACTCGAAATGACTTGATATTTTAACACAAGACATGTTATTTACTGATTAAAATAGTGATTATAATCAGATTAGTGCAGTTTTTGTGTAAGTCACATAAATCATGCAATTTCACGTATTTTACCACTTTTAATGCACCAAGTACAACATGCAAAGCTAGCAAACATTATGACAAAGTTATATACCATTTAACACTTTAAATATTCATATTTTTAGTGTTTATATTCTGATCATACTTTATTTTTATCAACTCATCTTCAAATCATCATTTCATGTTCATCTTTCATCATGCATGCTTGTGTACAAGTATTTAAAGCACATATATCATATTATCATCATTCATATAAAATAATATGTATCAAACCTGAAGTTAAGTCATGCAAACGTAAGATATGTTCATTATCTAATCATTTAAACATAATTTCATACAACAATCTTTCATAAATGAACATATGACAAAACCTACATGCATGTCATTTTAGAAAAATTTAACCAAACAAGTATCCATTATAAATCATACTCAATCTCATATATATACACACATACACATAGACGGTTATGTATACACACATATATATATATGGTGCCACGCCCTGATGTTTCCGCCACCGGTTGGGGTGTGACAACTCATCCGAAGTTTAACACTTGTTTATACCATCACCCGACCATACACCGTGGCGCCTTTGCACCAACTACAATAGGTTTGGGCACTTTGCGAACCAATGCCGAAGTGGCCAAAAGCTACAAGGTAACCAAATCCAAACCCCTGCTGCAAACCAAACTCCCACTCAAAACCCATCTCAGCCTCAAGTAAACAATGGTCGAGCCTGCTACAAATTTTGAGATCCAACCCACCTTAGCAACACACGTCCGCAATGCGACAACAACAATCACCAGCAGCAACCTCGCGAACGCGCTTTCGTGATCACAACAGCACAGGCCCAGAACAACAACGATGTCATCAATGGTACATTCCATATAAACGATGTCTATGCTTCTTGTTTATTTGATACTGGTGCGGATAAAATTTTTCTATCCGTTGAATTTGAACCATTTCTTAAGTGTAGACGCTCTAAGTCGCCTAAATCATTCGCGGTCGAAGTCGCTAACGGTAAGTCGATATATATTGATTATGTTCTCCCTAAATGTTCTTTGAATCTCAACGATCAAAATTCTCGGTTGACCTCATACCCATGCAACTAGGTAGTTTCGATATCATAGTAGGTATGGATTGGCTTAAGTGAATTTGTGTTGAAGTCGTTTGTTCTGAAAAGTTTATTCGTCTACCCCTCCTTTGTGGTGATTCTCTACACGTCTATGGCGAGAAACCTTCTAAAGGTCTCAAGCTTATGTCGTGTACTCAAGCAAACAAGTACTTATGCAAGGATTACATTGCCTTTCTTTCCCACGTTGTGGAAAAGAAGGACAAGGATAAGAGCGTAAGTGATGTTCCTGTTGTTTGCGATTTTCCCGATGTGTTTCCCGAAAATCTACCTGGTCCTCCTTTTCCTCATTCTGTTGATTTCCGTATCGATTTAGTCCCTGGCGCTACGCCTGTCACTAAATCTCCGTATTAGCTCGCACCCTCGGAAATGCAAGAGCTATCGAGCCGACTTCAAGAGCTTCTTGATAAAGGCTTTATACGCCCTAGTACTTCTCCTTGGGCGCACTGTTCTTATCTGTCAAGAAGAATGCTGGTTCCTTTCAGATGTGCATTGATTATCGTGAACTTAACAAGCTTACTATTAAGAATCGTTATCCTCTTCCTCGGATCGACGATCTCTTCAATCAACTTCAAGGCGCGACGTATTTCTCCAAGATTGATCTTCGTTCTAGTTATCATCAACTTCGAGTCCTCGAAGAAGATATTCCTAAAACCACCTTTTGTACATGATACGATCATTATGAGTTCATGGTCACGCCATTCGGTTTGACCAACGCACCCGCGGTCTTCATGGATTTGATGAACCAAGTATCCTGAAGGATATTCAGAAAATCAATGAGGTCGAAGATAGGGAGGTTAAGGCATTGTCACAGCAGGTTGGACAATTAGCTAAAGAAGTGGTTATCATCAGAGGAAATCAAGATAAGCTTCTTAGTGATTTTCAGGAAAATACAGCTCGCAAATCTTCTGACACAACGAGTGTCCACATAGATGAGGTAAGTACTTGTTCTCTTTCTAAAATTTCTATTGTTGAAACGCAGTCGCCACAATATGTTGAGGGTATGGTAGAGGATGTGATTGAGTCTGAGGGTGAGAGTGAACGTGATCAGGAAATTAGAAGTTTTATAAAGTCTAAACATGGTTCAAATAAAATGTTTTTGTGATAGTGATAATGGGAATGTAAAGGTTCCATTCCCCATGGCTTTACTTGCACACAAAAATTTAAGTAAATGGAAATCACCTAAGGGTAAGAGTTGGGAAAGCTATGAAAAGGTAAAAATAAATAAATTGTTGCTAGAAAAAATTAAAGAAAGTCCTGATCACGTTGAATTTTTAAAAGAGTTGAGTACCCAAAAACGACGTCACAAGTTTCCTAAACAACTTGATTTAACCGTTCATGTGAACGCCGTTTTGATGGGTAGCCTTCCCATGAAACTCCAAGATCTAGGAGCACCTATTATTTCAATACAAATAGGTGCAAGCTTTACTTGGACCATTTCGTGATCGTCTTCATTGATGATATCCTTATCTACTCCAAGACGCTAGAAGAGCACGAACGACACTTGTGTCTTATCCTTGAACTCTTGCGCACTGAACAACTTTACGCCAAATTCTCCAAGTGTGAATTCAGGCTAAAAGAGGTTCAATTCCTTGGTCACGTCATCAACGAAAGAGGTATTCATGTCGATCCTGCGAAAATCAAAGCTGTGAAGAATTGGATCGCACCTAAATCTCCTTCTGAAACTCGTTTGTTTCTTGGATTGGCGGGTTCTTATTGTCGATTCATCTCTCACTTTTCGAAAATATCCGTTCCTTTCACTTCTTTGACTCAATAAGATAAACCTTTTGTTTTGGGTCCCAAACAAGAGGAGTCTTTTCAAACGCTCAAGAGCATGCTTTGCAATGCTCCTATTCTCACTCTTCCTAACGGAAATGACGATTTCATCGTGTATTGCGATGCCTCGAACCAAGGCCTTGGTTGCGTCCTTGTGCAACGAGACAAGGTTATTGCTTACGCGTCGAGAAAACTCAAAATTCATGAGAAAAACTACACTACTCACGATCTTGAACTTGGTACGGTTGTTTTCGCCTTGAAGATGTGGCGATACTACCTTTATGGTACTAAGTGTGTGGTCTTCACCCACCATAAGAGCCTTCAGCACATCTTCAATCAAAAGGAACTCAATATGCATCAACGTCACTGGCTAGAGTTGTTAAACGACTACGACTGCGACATTCGCTACCATCCAGGTAAAGCGAATGTTGTGGCCGATGCTCTTATTCATAAAACTCAAGTCAAGGGTATACGTTGTTTCTAACTTGTAGACGATCTTCGAAACGGCATTCGTGAAGCGCAATACTCATCTGTTAATGAGAGTAACCTCTATAATGAGATGCAGCGTGGTGCTGAAGATCAGCTCGAAACCAAATCTGATGGCATTCTCTACTATCTCGATCACATTTTGGTGCCAAATCATGATGACCTTCGAGAAATCTTAATGAAGGAGGCACACAAGTCCAGATATTCTATTCATCTTGGTGCTGACAAGATGTACCACGACTTTCGTACGTGTTATTGGTGGCCTGCAATGAAAAAGGATGTCGCCAGCTTCGTCTCGAAGTGTCTCACATGCTCAAAGGTGAAAGCTGAACATCAACGACCCTTTGGCTTACTTGAACAACCAGAAATTCCTGTCTGGAAATTGGAGAGTATCGCTATGGATTTTATCACCAAACTTCCTCGTACTTCTTCTGGTCATGACAACATTTGGGCGATCATTGATCGATTGACCAAATCTGCTCAGTTCCACCCCATTCGTGAAAATTACAAAGTCGAGAAATTGTCTTATATCTACACGGATGAAATCAATTGTCGTCATGGTATCCCCATTGACATCATCTTGGACCGTGATCGTCGTTTTACCTCTCGTCTTTGGAAAACGTTTCAATTCGCTCTTGGTACTCATCTTAATCTTAGTACCGCTTTCCATCCTCAGACTGATGGTCCAACCGAACGCACTATGTGTCACACCTCGATATTTCCACGTATTACCGGTGGGCCCGGTGGGGAGTATCGTGACGTAGTTGATATCATCATAGTCAAACAACACAAATTTAAATGCACAACGGAAGCAAAAGATAGATTTATTTCAACCGAATAAAATTGTAATATTAAGTATCACAAACAGTTGAAACAGATCCACAGGCGGATCAAAATAAAGAGGAAACTTGATCAACAGACTTTAGGCATCTAAGCTTGCGAGACTTCTATTTGATGCTAGGAGAGACCAGCCTATTTCGAGTAGTACCTACACTTAGCCTTTTTGGGAAAATACGTCAGTTTACACTGGTAAATACAATTTAACTGACTCATTTTGAAAATGTTTAAAAATTGATTTGAATGCACGTGGCACAAAAGATTTTATAACTTGGGATAATTATTTGTATATAATCTTGTAAAAGAATTAGATGTTTCTTATACGTTCAGTAGCCCGGGTTGAACATCGGGTTAAAGATTAATTGACACACCACATGGTATAGTCCCGCGGCGGGTTATTCCCGAAACCGGCGGTTATACCTTATTATTTATAAATGCACTGGCGGGTGTACGCCTACACCCGCGTGCTAAGGTCGTGGCCATTTCTTAAAATGATGCCAAGGATATCCGGGACATGGTCATTAACCCCCCAAAGGTTTTAAGTAAACAAAACAATTTAAACGGGTTATTTCAATGAATTAACCACCATACAATTAAAGATTCAATGCCCGACCAAGCGGTATTTTATATACCGTACCCCAAGGCCGTATAAGGGAAAATAAGTTAAAAGTATTTACCTTTTTAAATAATAATCACAATAAGCAAGTGCACGTAGCTTTTACCGGGTCTCCTATTGTGGAACAAAGGTTTATAATAACCTATTAGATTCCTAACGGGTCTTTAATTTAGCCTAAGCTTAGACCGGTTAGTTTTAGTGAAAGATACGGTTCAGACGTATGATAAAGCGAAGACCGGCATAGAATGTGATTTAGACCCGACAAGTTTGGAGACTTGCACAATATGGGTAAACTAAACACATTCTGGATTTTGAGACAAAAATGATATGGTTTGACCCGTTTCGGCTAATATATGCAAACTCGTTACATAAGCCGATCCGAACGCGAAAAGTGCGTAACGGGTAACCAAATGAATCATATACAAGTTTCCTAAGTTAATATGCCTTAAATATGTTGTGACATCAGTAAGATATCTTCTATTATGCCCAAAATGATTTTAAACTCAAACTATGCCCCGTAAGGGCATTTTGGTCATTTAAAAGGTTATAAAAGAGTTTAAATAGTAATCTGAGTTACAGGTCTGATTTAATCAGTAAATATACTTAATTTAATAAGTTATAACAGTAGGGTATCATGTATATGTGAAATTTATTAATTGTAACCATACTATGCACCGTAGGGGCATTTTGGTAATTTCACATAAGCCTAAAAAGTCAAAAATGAAAATCTGAGTTTAAAACTTTTGTTTACTGTTAAAACATAAAAATTTACTGAATGTATCAGTAGACATCAAACCTTATATGTTTAAAATAGTTTTATTACATACTATGCGTTAAAATTGCTTAAAAAGGCGATTTGGAGCCATTTCCGGGTTTTCAAAGGAAAGCTGATATTTTTATTATTCCAGAAGGCTCAAAATAATTTATTTATCATATTAGATCAGTAGAAAAAGGTTTGGTATCAAAAGGATTTGTAAAACTCATTTTATAGTCCAAAAGGGCAAAACCGACAATAACCGAATTAAACTTAGAACTCTAAGTTATGCTCAGGCTAAAAATAAATAAAAATTTCCAGAAATCCCAAAATATTATATTATATCAGTGAGTAAAAAGTTTGGTATCAAAAATTGGGTTTAGATAGGCTATATGCTAATTACTAAAAAGCTTTCTAATTACGCTAATGAGCGTAACTCTTAATCTAGACCTCAAACTGATGTCAAATTTTAGGTGCAAGCTTATAAATCAGTAACTAAGATGTCTTCTCTTTTACATTTTTAAAAATCACATTTTAAGGTCATTTGGGCATAATGGTCAACATATAAGCATTTAACGAAAATATGCATGTGAATCGGATAACTAGTGAATCAAGTTATATAATCTCAGAGGGTTATACTAACATGAAACCTAGTCCTAAATAAGCTCTAAGGCACTTCTAAACTATGCTTAAACGGGTAGAACTGAAAGTCAAAGCAGAAGTCAAACTATGCAACTTTCGGTTCCGAGCCAAGCCTAAACTGAAAATTGTCGGGGTGAACATGTTTAGACATGTTCTTACATTAATTACCAAGTTATATTAATGATAAAACAGGTTGCATGGCTTCTACATTGCTAATTATGCATTAATTTGAAAATAAGCTTCCTGTTGACTTTTTAGGATTAACTTTGACCCGACAATTGACATAGATAGAGTGGGAATCAGAGGGTACCCTTTTAAGGGTTTATTACCCACATAATTACCAACTCACAGGTACTTTTAATTCGAGATTTGACTGGATAAACTATGAGTAATCTCAAAGTCAAACCTTAATTACGACGGTTTGACTTTTAGCTAATTAACTAAGCTAAACTGAATTAGGAAGGGTTAAGGACACTTACAAGAGTCCTAAGCACGACTAAAGATCACTAGGAAGCTTGTGGTTGATCAGAGGAGCTCCAGAAATGAAGTTGTGAATGTTTCCAAGTGCTAGTGTCCAAATGTTGCAACTTAGATTTTCTTATATAGGGAATTTGATCATACAAGATGATGCCAAATAACTCTATGCATGGATTCAGATCATCACAACTGTCCCTAGTGCATGAAAACCCATTTGCACAGCCCCTGGTATCTTTTTACAGGCTCCAAAGTCGGTTACACAGCTCCAACAGGCACCTGTCCAAAGTTCTGTCATTGTGCTGTTCACGCGGGCCGCGTAAGCCCATAGGGCAATCTTACGCGGGCCGCCTAGGCCTCCTGAACCTGCCAAACAAGTTTCAATGTTTGCACATTTGGTCCCTGGTCCTTTTAAACGTGGTTTTAAGCTCCAAATTTGCATTTTCAGCCTTTTAACTTGATTTTAATGCCCTCAAGACTTAACCAGCCTTTGTTAAGTCCTTGGTTAACTTTGTGATCACCCGAAAAGTCATAAATTTCAACGTTGATGCTTTTAACCCCTCTCATACGAATTTCATCATAACTTTCTCATACGATAACGAAACTTTATGAATTTTTTATCACATATTCTAGTGAGCATAATTTACCGTTACAAAGCTTCGGGTTTGCTAAAAGATCACTCAGAGGTATACTTTAAACATGTTGACACATTTAACCCCTGTAGTTTGTAGTCTCTCACTTTCTTTCATATTTAGCTCCGTATGATCCATGTTTTATTCGTTTATTTAAAGGTGCATTTATCCATAGTTGACACTTTGAACCCTTTTATTCCCATACTTTCTATGTTTATCAACTTTAGTCCCTCTTAAGTAATCTTTTACACGTTTAAAGCTTATGACACGTGTCAATACATTACTGGACATGAATTTTCGAGGTGTTACATCCTCACCCCCTTAAAAGAAATCTCGAGCTCGAGATTTACTGAAATAAATGAGAGTATTTTTCTTTCATTGTGGATTCTACCTCCCACGTGTACTCGGGACCTCTGCAGGCATCCCATTTAACTTTTACAATATGTACATGCTTCCTCTGAAGCTTCTTAACCTGTCGATCCTCGATCGACAAAGGTTTTTCCACAAATTTCAAGATCTCATCTATGTGCACATCTATATGTGGTATGACTAGTGATTCATCAGCTAGACATTTCTTCAGATTACAGATGTGGAATACATTGTGAATACCACTGAGCTCTTTAGGTAAGTTCAACTTATAAGCCACTGATCCTACACATTCGATGATCTCGAATGGTCCTATATACCTTGGGCTTAACTTACCTTTCTTACCAAATCGCATTACCCCCTTCCAGAGCGATACTTGTCACACCCTGGCTTTGCGGAAGCGTGGGTTTATTTGGTGTGACTTCTTAATACCATAGCAACAATCATAACAATGCTATATGAAAATAAAACACGTGATGATCATCCATTCATTAAATTTTAAAAGTTACCACAACATCATTGTTTTAAAAGTCGATACATAAAACGAAATACAAACATGACATAGTTAAAACATGTTCACATGACACCACAAAAGACTTGAATAAAAACATGGTTTAGAGACATGTAACCCGTCCAGGTAAGGGTTACACATCCTAAACCTGGATGACATCATTATTCCCTACGCAGCTTGACACGATTGCACACTTCGCCAGATCCATTTATTTCCTGAAATACATGTAGTTTCAAAAATCAACAAAAGTTGAGCGAGTTCATGTAAAAGTGAGTATGTATAAACCTTTCATGTATGAATAAAAGTCCCTGGTATGTAGCAATAAGGAAAAAGAGATCACCAATGGGTTGCAAAGCCACTGGTATGTGTGAAAAGGTGCAGGAAGACTCAAACCTAGCAAATTTGTTACCGGGATTCGGCTGTAAGACATAGTCACCTTTATGGGCCGCCCCGGCCTCACGGGTGTGGGCTCGCTACACCCAAATAGATCTATCACTCTTGTGTCCCCCGGTCCTAACAACGAGGATTGATGGCCTTAAGTGTTGTACCCACCCCTCACATGATCTAGTAGTAAACCCTCCCTACGCTAACCATACCATGTAAATAAATGTTTGTAATAATTGTCGCATGTATTTCACCCCCGAAGTATAAAACTGAAAACAGTAAAGAGAAAAGGGGGACATGAACTCACAGAAGTGCGTATCCTGTAACGTCAATCTCAAACTCGATCAGCTACCTGGCGACCTACAACGTACTAATGTCTATTAGACGAACGGTCGTGCCTTGGCTTAGGGTTTAGTGTTTTGAGTTGCGTTACTTTGATATTATACTTGTTAAAATAATAATAATTATTTTAACTTAACTTTTGTCTTTAGGAAAATAGTTAGGCAACTATTTCGTATCCACACTTCTCAAGTATTTATATGTGTATTTCCTTCCCAAGGATGGGGGTATTTATACATGTACACTTGTAATTCCGAAAAATATATTTTAAGTCCCACTTAGAAAAAATATATTTAAATTATTTGTCTAAAACATCTTAATCCAAAATATACATATTTTTCCCAAAAATATTATATTTTACTTCATAGATTTTCCAAAATAATATTTTACCAAAAATATACGTGTGAAAGTATTTTTCTGAAATATTACATAAGTCATGTTTTAGCGTTTCGTATTGCTTTAACAAATGCGTAACTTAAATATTTATTTCGTGAGAGTTTTGGGTATTATTTTGGAGTCGTAATTTTATGGAATACATGAGTTATATTATTTCATCCTAAAAATAATATAACTAGTTCACAAAATAAACAAACAATCACACAAGCGTTTTAGTATAAAATATATATTCTACATATCTATTTATCAAATTTTATTTACGAAAATCAACCTCCGGCACTTAGTATATTTGTAATAAAAATCATGGCGAAGTTTATTTTGAACACCAAGTTAAAAATATATTTGTAACACTTGTTAGAAAAATATTTTCTAAGTGTTGAAATTTTAGAAAAATTTCGCCAGAGTTTCCTTTGTAAATGGAGGCGTCCATGTTTACTAGCATATCATTTTCTTTTGTAAAATCATTCAATCAATTCTCAATCATCAACATACAACCTCTATTTACCAAACTTGTCAAAAACAAGCATAACTATAAACTTATGAACTTGAAAATTTATAAAAACATGTAGTAACTTACTAGCACACTTAGTAAGTCTTGTTTCCTTCCAAAATGTGATTAGTTCTTTAAAAACTTCACTTTTAAAGAGTTTGAATATTCACAACTTCTAGTCATATTTTCTAAAAATATTTCTTTGTGAAATTTTCTTATTACACAAGTGTTTCTACACTCGTTTATCCACAAAAAATGTGTTAAGTTTATGTAAGATCCAAGTTTTAACAAAACTCATACTTTTCACTTGGTTCTTTCGAAAAACCACTCATGGATCTTTAGATCTACAAGATTATAACTTACTTTGATCTTTATTTTTCAAGAAAACATTTATTCATTCAAGTTCCTAGTTTATGTGTGGATGTTTCCATCATCCTACACATCTCTAACTTTCACATCTTGCTAGTTCATGTTTTTAATCATGATCTAGCAAGTCCATATGATGATCCATATCATTTTTACTAGCCAACAATAAACAACAAGCATAACAACACAAGAATAACATGATTTCTTCATCATTATAACACTACTTCATCACAAAGTTAGTTTATGTCAAGACTTTGTTTATGGTTCTTTAGAGTTCTTATCTTTTTGATCTTTAAACATCATTAACCACTTAAACAACATGTAAAATGCAAGGATCTAAGTGCTTACCACTAGCACAAGGCTAGGTGAGTTCAAGAGTATAAAAGTGGTGGATAAAAGAGGATGAAAGAGGTCCTTGAGCTTCCGAACACACCAAGCTTGCTTGTATGATCACTAACGCCTTTGGATGCCCTTGGAATGGATGATGAAGCTTGAATGATGGTGGTGATGGTTGTGCTTGGCTTCGGCCGAACAAGAGAAAGGAGAGAGAGAGAGAGAGAGAGAGATGAGTGTTGTTTGATGGTGAAGATAAGAATGATCATGGTCCTCAAGGTTTACTTATAATCCTCCTAATCCTTATTAACCATTGTATAACATGTTCTATTATCCACGAACAATATCAAATAAAATATTGAAAGAAATCAATGGGTGGGTCACCCATGGTGACCGTCCCCAAGGGGGGGGGGTATAGGGTTGGGTTTCAACAATATGGTTAGGGATCTAGTTAAAATTCAAATGCTAAGTTAGTGATTTATGGTGTGTGGTTAATTATATAGTGTGTTAGGGTGTTCGGGGACCCTAACTAGCTTAGAAAAATAAAAACAATGTGTTTGACAATATTTTTGTGTTCCGGGTAAAGTCCAGTTGTTCGGTTGGGTGTTGTCCGTTAAAGTGCTTAATTAATCCATAAGATGTCTTTTATAATACTTTTAGTAACACATTTAATTCCCAACACTTTGGAAAGTATCTAGGACTAGTTTGTCAAGTTTTTGCACTTTACTAGCATAATTAAATGCTGAATTTTGTTATTTAGTGCAGAATTCTGCATTTAAAGTGTGTTTTAGGCACTTCCCAGCACTGTAACTATCACCTAGTGACGCAGTTTTATGGTCCTCACTTCCCTACACTCCCTACTAGTGTAGTATTCTATCTCTGGCTCATACTGGCCTCAAAAACATTGTCTGTCTAGGTGCTGGCACTGTCAGCATGATTTCTGGGTTATCCGCTCAGTGTGCTAACTGTGCTTTGTGCATCAAGTTTGTCACTAAAGTTTATGTGAAATAAATGAAGTGAAAGTATGAAATGTGATGCATATGTATGTATATAACAGAAAACAGTAAGCAGTTTAATCACAGTTGTAATCAAGCACAGTCATTAAGCACAAATTAAATATTAATTAATTGTACGGATACCTGTAACTGTGAGGGTTGTCACATTCTCCCCCCCCCCCCCCCCCCCGTTAAGAAAATTTCGTCCCGAAATTTTAGGTTCTGCTTCTAGTTGCAGGGGTCTTGGGAAATAAATGGGGGTATTTCTCCTTCATACGATCCTCACGTTCCCACGTGAATTCTTGGCCGTGTCGTGCATTCCATCGAACTTTGACGAGTTTGACACTACTCCGGCGTGTTTTGTTCACCTTCCAATCAGTGACCTCAACTGGTTCTTCAATGAAGTGGAGTGTGTCGTCGATATGAACTTCGTCAGCAGGAATGACCACTGTCTCTTGAGTTAGACTCTTTTTCAGGTTTGATACATGGAATGTATCATGAACACCATTAAGTTCAGCAGGTAGGTCCAACTTGTATGCTACAAGCCCAATCCTTTGCAGAATTCTGAAGGGACCAATGTATCTGGGATTCAATTTCCCACGCTTTCCAAAGCGTGCCACACCCTTCCAGGGTGAAACCTTCAGTAAAACTATATCTCCCACCCCGAATTCCAGAGGTTTCCTTCTTCGGTCCGCATAACACTTTTGTCGATCGCGAGCCGCTTTGATGCGCTCTCGGATCTGTGCAATCTTGTCTGTCGTTTCCTGGACCAATTCCGGACCAACTAGTTGTCTATCACCCGCGTCAGCCCAACAAATCGGTGATCGACATTTGCATCCGTAAAGAGCTTCGAACGGTGCGGCTTGAATACTTGCATGGTAACTGTTGTTGTATGAAAATTCCACCAATGGTAGGTGAGTGTCCCAACTTCCACCTAAATCCATTACGCAAGCTCGCAACATGTCTTCTAATGTCTGAATTGTTCGTTCACTCTGTCCATCAGTTTGCGGGTGAAACGTTGTACTTAGATTTAGCTGAGAACCAAATGCTTCCTGAAAGGATTGCCAAATCCTTGACACGAATCTTCCATCTCTGTCTGAGATGATTGAGAGAGGCACTCCATGTCGTGCAACGATCTCTCTCATGTATATCTCAGCTAGTTTACTCGTGTTGTCCTTTTCCCTGATGGGTAAGAAGTGTGCAGATTTCATTAAACGGTCTACTATCACCCAAATCGTATCGTGGCCTTTGGGCGTCCTTGGCAGTTTCGTTATGAAATCCATCGAAATTTGTTCCCATTTCCATTTGGGTATTTCAGGTTGCTGTAGAAGACCTGAAGGCTTTTGGTATTCGACCTTTACCTTGGCGCACGTTAAACATTTGCTAACATATACTGCAACATCGCCTTTCATCCTTGGCCACCAGTAGAAATCCTTAAGGTCTTGGTACATTTTATCCGCTCCTGGATGAATCGAGTACCGTGACTTGTGAGCCTCGTCAAAAATAACCTTTCTCAATCCACCAAACAGAGGAACCCAAATTCGTTTCATGAAGCACAAAGTTCCTTCCTCGTTTGGTACCAACTGCTTCTCCATCCCACGGAGATATTCATCCTCAATATTCCCTTCCTTGAGAGCTTCTCTCTGCGCGGCACGAATGCGCAATGAGAGGTCTGTCTGGACAATCATTTCCAGAGCCCTAACCCTTATGGGCTTGATCCTTTCTTTACGACTTAGGGCATCGGCAACCACATTCTCCTTCCCTGGGTGATACTTGATTTCGCAGTCATAGTCGTTCAATAGTTCAACCGAGCGCCTTTGCCTCATGTTAAGCTCCTTTTGGTCAAATATGTGCTGCAGACTCTTATGATCAGTGAAGATTGTACATCGCGTACCATACAAATAATGTCGCCAGATCTTCAACGCAAATACCACCGCACCTAACTCCAAGTCGTGCGTGGTATAATTTTTCTCATGGACCTTCAACTGGCGAGAAGCATATGCTATAACTTCCTGTCGCTGCATCAACACGCAACCCAAACCTTGACGTGAAGCATCGCAATATACCACGAAATCGTCCATTCCTTCGGGTAGCGATAAGATCGGTGCATCACAAAGTTTGTTCTTTAACAACTGAAACGCTTCTTCTTGTTTATCTCCCCAATCGAACTTCTTGTCTTTCTGGGTAAGGGAAGTCAAAGGTTGAGCGATTTTTTAGAAATCCTCAATGAACCTTCGATAATAACCAGCCAAACCTAAGAACTGTCGGATCTCGGTTGGCGTCTTTGTAGTTTCCCAGTTCTTTATCACTTCGATCTTTGTGGGATCCACATAGATTCCATTTCCATTAACCACATGTCCAAGAAATTGGACTTCGCGCAACCAGAACTCGCACTTCGAGAACTTGGCATACAACTTCTCCTTTTTAAGTAGCTCCAAAATGGCTCTTAAATGTTGTTCGTGCTCATCCTTCATCTTTGAGTAGATCAAAATGTCATCAATGAACACAATCACGAACTTGTCGAGGTACGGTTTACAAACTCTGTTCATCAAATCCATAAAAACGGCTGGCGCGTTTGTCAACCCAAACGGCATAACCAGGAACTCGTAATGTCCATATCGAGTTCTAAAAGCAGTCTTGGGAATACTTTCCTCTTGAATTCTCAACTGATGATATCCTGATCGCAAATCGATCTTTGAGTAGAAACTTGAACCTTGCAGCTGATCAAATAGGTCATCAATTCTCGGCAGAGGATATCTATTCTTGATTGTCAACTTGTTCAGTTCTCGGTAGTTGATACACATGCGGAAACTACCATCCTTCTTCTTAACAAACAAACCTGGAGCTCCCCAAGGTGAGAAGCTTGGGCTGATAAATCCTTTGTCTAACAGCTCCTGGAGTTGCGTTGACAACTCCTGCATCTCCAAAGGCGCAAGTCGATAGGGTGCCTTAGCCACAGGCGCGGCGCCTGGAACTAAGTCAATGTTGAACTCGACTTGTCTTTGCGGCGGTAATCCTGGCAAGTCTTCTGGAAAGACTTCAGGATATTCTTTTACGACTGGAATGTCTTCGATCTTTGGCTCAGCAGCTTCTTTATCCACGATGTGTGCCAAGAAGGCAACACATCCCTTCTGTAAACACTTTCTAGCTTTCAGATAGCTAATGATTCTCAGGGGCATATCGTGCTTTTCTCCATGGACTACGATCGTCTCTCCATCTTCTATTGGGATGCGAATGGTCTTTTCGTGACAAACAATCTCGGCCTTGTTGCTTGACAACCAATCCATCCCTACCACCACGTCGAAACTTCCCAACTCGACTGGTAGTAGATCCAAAGTGAACTCGCATTCTCCCAGCTCAATTACACATCCTCGGACGACTTCATTCGCTTCAACTAGCTTTCCATTAGCCAGTTCAATTGAGTACGGAATATCTAACTTACTAGCGGTTAACCCAAACATATTCTTAAATTCTAACGATACAAAGCTATAATCGGCACCAGTATCAAACAGAACAGATGCAAAGCGTTGGTTTATAGGGAACATACCAGTGACAACGTTTGGATCCTGGCGCGCTTCCCTTGCGCCAATGTTGAAAACTCTCCCATAAGCTTGATTCAGCTTTGGGCATTCCCTCTTAAAGTGCCCAACATCCCCACAATTGAAACATCCCGGTCCTCGACCATTTCCATTTCCATTTCCACCTTGAGTGTTGTTTAGGTTGCGATTTCCACTCCCAGCTTGGTTCGCAAAATTCCCACGGTTTCCATTTCTGCCATTCCCTCCTTGTTGGCGGCTTCCATTACCATTCCCATAACCTCGATTACCACCACGCCCAGCACCAGTTCCGGCCCAACACGTATCCTTCGAGTGGCTGGTCTTTCCACATGACTCGCATTTCCTCAATCTGCATTGGCCAGAATGATGGCGCTGGCACGTATCACACTTGGGCAGAGTGCCCATGTAACCCTTTCCTTTGTTTTCGACACCGGTTGTGGCTCTGGCCGGTGTGCTCAGCTCACCCTTCTTGCTCACGTTACTGGTACCTTGCTTGATGTTGGAAAATTTCCGTTTGTTTTCACCAAACGACTCCACATGAGTCTCTTTCTTTTTCGGTTCAGTAACTGAAAACTTGTTCAATCTAATAGCTTCCTCACTAAGTGCCACACTGAGATCGATGGCTTCCGTAATCGTTGCAGGCTTGGACGTGGTAACCATGCTCATGATCTGGGGTGCCAATCCCCAGATAAAGCGCTCAACATGTTTAAATTCGGGCGTGACCATGTACGGCACTACATGGGACAAATCGTGAAACCTTTGAACATATTCTGCAATCTTAGAACCATCTATCTTTAGGTGCCAGAACTCCGTTTCTAACTTTTGTATTTCAGCACGCGAACAATACTTCCTCCTCATGAGCTCCTTCAGCTCATTCCATGATAACGCATAAGCTGCCGCTTCTCCTAAAGTTTGCACTTGCAGATTCCACCACGATAGGGCACCATCCAGAAACAGCCCTGAGATGTAGGTCACTTGTTGCTCGGGAGCACACTTGCTCATCCTTAGGACAGAGTCTGTCTTTTCAGCCCACCTGACAAATGCAACAGCACCTCCAGTGCCGTCAAAATTCACGGGCTTACAGTCGAGGAATTGCTTGTAGGTGCACCCTGCACATACGTTAGAATTTACAAATGGTATTAGCGGACGTGCTAGAAATATCCAAATGTATTGTAATATATCTCAAACGACTTAACATTACCTTTGGGTGGATTGTTATTGCCGTTGTTGTTCGAGAAATTTCCGCTTGTCTCCGCATGGGAGGCCGCACACTGAGCTATAGCCGCGGCAATTATCCCTTGGAGTTCCGCTTCAGTAGTGGGCATGCGCGCATCACGTCGTGGAGGCATCTTCTAAAAGATGATCACGTAGGTCAGGTCATAGTAAGTAAATAATATGTGTACGTAATAACATTCATCAATCACATAACATCACATGTTATAACATAAAGTAAATAACTCAACAAAGCATGTAGTGAGAACGTTGCCATTGAGCTTTCATTAATCACGACCACGTTATTCTTTTTACAAGTTTTATAGTACATCATACCATCCAATGATATCATAGGGTCACATCACCCTCAAAATACAAGTCAAACTACACATATCATATACAAAAAGTGTGGTCTCTCAGATAATGGCATTACAGGGGGCGTAGTCCACAAAAACGGCTCGCCCGACGGTGCAACAGGTGGTGCAATATGAGGAAACTATGACAGGAACGGAAAAGATGATGACAGTACGGGTGGAACAGAAACAGGCGGCTGCCTCGATGAACCCTCTCCAGGACGAGGTGGCGGTATGTCCTGGAGGAATGTGATGGGAAGATCAGTGCGATGGACGTCAGTGGTGTGTGGGGGAAACAATGGAATCTCAATAGGTGCAGAAACGGGTGCTACGGGAGGAGTGACGGGTAGCACAAACGGTGGGTAGTCGTCATCATCCTCGATCCACCTGTTACGGGTGTCAGCATAACGAGGATCTATGTGAGCGGCGAAAGGTGCACGGTCAACCAATACCGGCATGGGATCAGGTAAAGGTGCATCAACAATAGGATCATCCACCACTGGTGGTGCAACAATGGGAAGGTCAGCAACGGGTGGTGCAAAGGCTGGTGCATCATCAAGAACAGGGTCGTGCTCTGGTGCAGGATCAGGAGCAACAACAGGCTCTGGGGCCATGACAGGCTCAGGGTCAACAAGGTCCATATCAAAGTCGGCAGGGATGTCAAACAACGGATCAATAGGAGCCACTGGCGCCTCTAAGGGCTAGTCCATATGAATAAACTCGATCTCATGATCAGGATCGAAATCAGGAGGAATAACTGGATCAAAATCGTCATCGATCTCATGGTCAAACTCAAACTCGTGTGCCGGACCAGGTGCAGCTGACATCGCTACGTCGGGGTCAGCGTCAGGAGAGTGATGCTTCACACCCTGGTCGTGCAAAGAAGCAGATGCTACAGACTCCAACGAGTCTAGAACAGGTGAATCAAGAGGAGCCTCCTCTACAGGGGCCTCAGCAACAGGAAGGATAGCATCAACATCGATCGGGACCCCGCCCTCATAGTCGTCCTTAGGGGGACCCTCCTCGAAAAGATCAATGTCGTCATCAGACACGACATCGAGTGGCACATTCGCCACGGGAAAAGCAGCAAGTGGAACGGGAGCAGGGATCACAGCAAGAGGGAGATCCCCAGCAGGAATGCCATCAGCAGGCTGAACCTCAACTCCGATGTCTGGCAGAGCGAACGGCTGAAAAATCATCGTCATCTGTACTCGTGGTATCTGACGTGTATACGTCTCCCTCGGATGGTATCTCATCATCTGACACAATCGCCATGGGTCCATTGTGTCTGATACTCCTGTGTCGGAAGAAGAAACCATGGTGTCTATAACACAACCACACATATGCACAAATATCAACATGAAATCAAATAAACATGTAAGTCACAATAAAACAAACAAGTAATTCTCCTAGTCTCCCTAGACTACCCTCCTAGTCTCTCAGACTGAACTCCCTAGCCTCTCAGACTAACTCCCTTCTCTCTAAGACCAACTCCCAGTCTCTAAGACTAAACCTCCCCAATCTCTAAGATTGAACCCTTCAGTCTCTAAGACTGAACCTCCCTCAGCCTCTAAGACTGAACCTCCCAAGCCTCTAAGGCTGAACCTCCCCAGCCTCTAAGGCTGAACTCCCTCAGTCTCTAAGACTGAAATATAATTTTTGAAAAGTGTATTTTTTTGCCCTTTTTTTGTAAAAATGTTTTGTATCCTGGATCTGGACGCTTTAGTGTATGCAATGTAAAAATGTTTTCGTGAGAGCCCTAGTGATCATAGTCTAGACTCGAGAAAGAATCCTAGTTCGCTATGATCGAGGCTCTGATACCAAGCTGTCACACCCTGGCTTTTGGGGAAGCGTGGGTTTATTTGGTGTGACTTCTTAATACCATAGAAACAATCATAACAATGCCATATGAAAATAAAACACGTGATGATCATCCATTCATTAAATTTTAAAAGTTACCACAACATCATTGTTTTAAAAGTCGACACATAAAACGAAATACAACCATGACATAATTAAAACATGTTCACATGACACCACAAAAGACTTGAATAAAAACATGGTTTAGAGACATGTAACTTGTCCAGGTAAGGGTTACACATCCTAAACCTGGATGACATCATTATTCCCTACGCAGCTTGACACGATTGCACACTTCGCCAGATCCATTAATTTCCTGAAATACATGTAGTTTGAAAAATCAACAAAAGTTGAGCGAGTTCATGTAAAATTGAGTATGTATAAACCTTTCATGTATGAATAAAAGTCTCTGGTATGTAGCAATAAGGAAAAAGAGATCACCAATGGGTTGCAAAGCCACTGGTATGTGTGAAAAGGTGTAGGAAGACTCAAACCTAGCAAATTTGTTACCGGGCTTCGGCTGTAAGACACAGTCACCTCTATGGGCCACCCCGGCCTCACGGGTGTGGGCTCGCTACACCCAAATAGATTTATCACTCTTGTGTCCCTCGGTCCTAACAACGAGGATTGATGGCCTTAAGTGTTGTACCCACCCCTCACATGATCTAGTAGTAAACCCTCCCTACGCTAACCATACCATGTAAATAAATGTTTGTAATAATTGTCGCATGTATTTCACCCCCGAAGTATAAAACTGAAAACAGTAAAGAGAAAAGGGGGACATGAACTCACAGAAGTACGTATCCTGTAACGTCAATCTCAAACTCGATCAGCTACCTGGCGACCTACAACGTACTAATGTCTATTAGACGAACGGTCGTGCCTTGGCTTAGGGTTTAGTGTTTTGAGTTGCGATACTTTGATATTATACTTGTTAAAATAATAATAATTATTTTAACTTAACTTTTGTCTTTAGGAAAAATAGTTAGGCAACTATTTCGTATCCACACTTCTCAAGTATTTATATGTGTATTTCCTTCCCAAGGATGGGGGTATTTATACATGTACACTTGTAATTCTGAAAAATATCTTTTAAGTCCCACTTAGAAAAAATATATTTAAATTATTTGTCTAAAACATCTTAATCCAAAATATACATATTTTTCCCAAAAATATTATATTTTACTTCATAGATTTTCCAAAATAATATTTTACCAAAAATATACGTGTGAAAGTATTTTTCTGAAATATTACATAAGTCATGTTTTAGCGTTTCGTATTGCTTTAACAAATGCGTAACTTAAATATTTATTTCGTGAGAGTTTTGGGTATTATTTTGGAGTTGTAATTTTATGGAATACATGAGTTATATTATTTCATCCTAAAAATAAAATAACTAGTTCACAAAATAAACAAACAATCACACAAGCGTTTTAGTATAAAATATATATTCTACATATATATTTATCAAATTTTATTTACGAAAATCAACCTCTGGCACTTAGTATTTTTGTAATAAAAATCATGGCGAAGTTTATTTTGAAAACCAAGTTAAAAATATATTTGTAACACTTGTTAGAAAAATATTTTCTAAGTGTTGAAATTTTAGAAAAATTTCGCCAGAGTTTCCTTTGTAAATGGAGGCGTCCATGCTTACTAGCATATCATTTTCTTTTATAAATCATTCAATCAATTCTCAATCATCAACATACAACCTCTATTTACCAAACTTGTCAAAAACAAGCATAACTATAAACTTATGAACTTGAAAATTTATAAAAACATGTAGTAACTTACTAGAACACTTAGTAAGTCTTGTTACCTTCCAAAATGTGATTAGTTCTTTAAAAACTTCATTTTTAAGAGTTTGAATATTCACAACTTCTTGTCATATTTTCTAAAAATATTTCTTTGTATTTTCTTGTTACACAAGTGTTTCTACACTCGTTTATCCACTAAAAATGTGTTAAGTTTATGTAAGATCCAAGTTTTAACAAAACTCATACTTTTCACTTGGTTCTTTCGAAAAACCACTCATGGATCTTCAGATCTACAAGATTATAACTTACTTTGATCTTTATTTTTCAAGAAAACATTTATTCATTCAAGTTCATAGTTTATGTGTGGATGTTTCCATCATCCTACACATCTCTAACTTTCACATCTTGCTAGTTCATGTTTTTAATCATGATCTAGCAAGTCCATATTGTTATGGGTGAAATTCTGAGCCCATATCCTGACCTTGTATCTTGATTTTTTATTAGTTGTATATGATCAGGATACCGGATCAGGATACCGGATCAGGATACCGGACCAGGATATTGGTAACATCCTGAGGCAGTATCCTGACTATTACTAACAATTTGCTTGTAAATGTTGGCTACAAGGGACTAACGTTCATGAAGACCAAGTCATCCTGAAGACCTGCTCGAATTGGTTAGGATAAGGACGTTGATGGCGGAAAAATAGCTCTTGTAACGGTCAGCATTGAAGATTGGCGTGTTTTATGGAAAGTTACGAAGATTGGTCAAAGATATTAATGTTGTAACGGTTATGGAAGCTTAAATCCCGGAGTTATAGTTAGTAAGCGCGTGGAAAATGAGTGGAAACAGCCTAGCAACGTTCAGAAAGGAAATAATCTCAGTATCCCGGATTTTTAGCATAATATCCCGGATTTTTAGCATAGTTAGTTATTTCCTTTTACTATATAAAGGAATGCATGGATCATAGGAAGACACGACTTTCACACACACAATTTCTCGTACACTCTTGCTCTCTACCACCTGTAACCACTCACAAACACAAACACTTGTACTCGAATCGCATTGTAACACTTAGTTGATCCGTGTCATATCCTGCATTGTATCCTGTTATTCAAGCAATAAGAAGAACAAGGCAGCCAACGATTGTCAGCTCCCAAGGTTTTATGCCGAAGATCTAGATTGATCAAGGGCTTTCCTCGTACATCACGTGTCAACCTTTACATTTTTGCTCATTGTTTGATTATAGATACAGCTCGATATCCTGAGCCGTATCCTGAAACTGTTTTCGCAAACTAACAAACCAACATATTTTTCATAAAGTATTACTAGCACAGTACCTCACAAAACTAATTTGATCACTTAATTGCTTAGGTAATTTTTGACCAAAACAATTTGGCGCCCACCGTGGGCAAGTGGTGCTATTTCTACTAAAAGCTTTTGTAAAATCGTTAATCGGTTTTCTATTTTCAAAACTTTTTGCTACACTATTTTCAATGGCCTCAAGATCAAACATGAGCTCTTCCACCATGTCTTCTACAACCTCTGCAACAATTGGTTCGGTGCTTCCACCACCTCCTCCAAGATCGCAAGCCTCTTCTCAAGGAGCTGAAATTCCTGTGGCTCGGGATGTTATCCCCGCTCGCAATATTCAGGGATCCGGTCCTGTTTTGGCCTCTAATGAAGAAATTCTAACTTTGTTTGGTAGTGTACAGGAACAGATGAGGCAACAGCAGGAGACCAACCAAATGCTGATGAGAGAGATACAACTCTTGAAATCTAGCTCAAGAAGGCCCACTAAGGATACTATCACTCCCTTGCAGCCTAGATCTTTGAACTTCAGTTCGGCAGTATATACTGAGGATAACAGGGGGAATATTGTGCCTTGCCATTCCCAGACTCATATTCCTGAGATACCCTCTTCGGTCAGGGTGTCAACTGTGAGAAATCCAGGATATGCTCCAGGATGCGCTCCAGGATATGACCAGAATCACCAAGCTGGTAAATTGTCTATTAACACCAGTATCCCTGTTACTAATAATCTTGGATCATTACAGGATGCAGGTGTGACATCAGCGATAACCAGTGAGCTTCAAAAGTTGAAGGATATGATATCAAGTGTGCCTGGGATAGTGCAGCCTATACCGGAAGTATCCCGGGATAGTCACAATATATCCCGCTTTGCTCACCCCATTTGTGATGCAGAAATCCCAAAGAGATTCCAGACCCCTAACATGAAGCTGTATTATGGGACGACGGATCCTGAGGAGCATATTGCCCAGTATAGGGAGAGGATGGAGATTAACCCTATCCCGCCAGAACTTAAGGAAGCATGCTTGTGCAAGGGCTTCGGCTCTACTCTAACAGGATTAGCCTTGAAATAGCTTCTAAATGTTCCACCTTATTCAATTACATCATTTGCTCATTTAGTTAATTTGTTTAATAGTCAGTTTTCTTGTAGTAGAAGCTTTGAAAAACTAACAAGTAACCTCTACAGGATAACACAGGGGCCTCAAGAATCCCTAAGGGATTATGTGAACAAATTCAGCAGGGAATCCTTGGATATCCCACACCTTGATGTTGCTACAGCAGTCCAAGCATTCAAGATGGGACTACAAAAGGATTCCCAGTTTTATCAGGATCTTGTGATGAATCCTTGCAGGAACTTGGACGAAGCTCGAAACAGGGCCTTGAGATATATCAGGCTGGAAGATGATAAGAAAATGCAAGAGAGGATGAATGCATCCTCAACATATGAACCAACTAATAGGAAGTCAAAATCCTCATACAAACCATATCGTTCTAAGCCATATGACAGGAATGATAGCAAAAAAGTGAACGCTGTTGAAAATGAGGATCCTGAGGAGTATCCTGAATTGTCAGAATATTGTTTTTCTGTTAATATACCTGAACTAATGTATGCTATGCAGGGTTTGGGAGATAAAGCCAAGTGGCCTCGGAAGAATCAACAAAAAGCTGATTGGAAGGATAAGTCCAAATGGTGTGCCTTCCATGAGGATTTCGGACATGTTACTGAGGATTGCATTGCCCTGAGGAAAGAAATAAGCTACCTACTAAGCAAAGGATATCTGAAGGATCTTCTGGGCAGAAAGAAGAATAAGGGTCAAGATATTGAGAAGGATCCTGAACGAGCAGCATCACCTCTCGCCGACGCCAAGATAATTAACTTTATCTCAGGAGGGTCCGATATCTGCGGAACTTCTTATTCTGCAACCAAAAGACACGCAAAGGAGGCTAAGGCTGAAAGGGGGAACAAGCCAACCAGGATGTCAACCCTCACAACTGATAAAGTGATCGCGTTCGATAGCGATGACAGGGATACTGTCCAGGATCCTCACCATGATGCTTTGGTAATAACGTTATATGTTGCTAACCATTTTGTGCGCAGGATATTGGTGGATAATGGCAGCTCCGTCAACATAATTCAGCTGGAAACCCTGAAGAGAATGAACATCCCCGAGATGGAGATTACCTCAAAGTCCACTATGCTTGTAGGGTTTAGTGGAGAAGCAAAGAATATTGTTGGGGAGATAAAACTGCCCGTATATGTTGAAGGAGTCAACTCAATACAACGTTCCTGTGTGATGGATTCTCTATCCTGCTATAACATCATACTGGGAAGACCATGGATTCACGACATGAAGGCTGTCCCATCAACATATCACCAATGCATCAAGATCCCTACCCCTTGGGGAGTTGTCAAAGTCGATAGTGATCAACAGGAAGCGAAGGAGTGTTATTCTTCTTCTATGAAATCCTCAACAAAGCCCAGTGCAGCATAGCAATTAAAGATGCGAGGCCAGGATATCATGGAGGCTTCAGAACAGGATGTGAAGAAAATTATCCTGGACCAGGATAATCCAGATATCTCGGTGCTCGTAGGAACCAATATCCCTCAGGATATTGAAAATCAGTTAACTAACTTTTTGAAATGCATGATGTCAACATTCGCATGGAAGCATGAGGATATGACAAGTATTTCAAAGGATATTATAACTCACAAGCTTGGAATTGACAGGTCTTTCAAGCCTGTCCAACAAAAGAGAAGGAAATTTGCTCCAGAACGAAACGTAATTATTCAAGAAGAGGTTGAAAGACTATTGAAGTCCAAGATGATCAGGGAAGTCAAATTTCCCAAGTGGCTAGCAAATGTGGTCGTGGTTCAAAAGAAGAATGGGAAATGGAGAGTTTGTGTAGATTACACAGACTTGAACAAAGCATGTCCTAAAGACCCATTCCCTCTGCCTCATATAGACTCGATGGTGGATGCCGCTGTCGGTCATGAAATGTTAACCTTCATGGATGCATCCTCAGGATTCCAGCAGATCCAAATGGAACCTTCAGACCACGAGGATACTGCTTTCATGACACCAACAGGTATTTACTGTTATACTGCTATGTCTTTTGGTTTAAAAATGCAGGTGCAACGTACCAGAGATTGGTGAACATGATGTTTAAAGACAAACTGGGGGACACCATGGAGGTGTACATTGACGATATGGTAGTCAAATCCAAGAAGGCTGAGGTTCATCTCCAGGATATTAAAGGAGCATTTGATATCCTGGACCAGTATAACATGAAACTAAATCCTGCCAAGTGCCATTTTGGAGTGGGGGCAGGAAAGTTTTTAGAATACATGGTGACTAAAAGGGGTATAGAAGCAAGCCTGGAACAGATCAAAGCTATCCTGGATATCAAGTCACCATCCAACATGAAAGATGTGCAAAGATTAACTGGACGAGTAGCGGCATTGAACAGATTTATATCAAGATCCTCAGAAAAATGTAAAGAATTCTACGATATCCTGAAGAAGAATAAGAGGTTCGAGTGGGGAGAAAAGCATGAAGCAGCCTTACAGGAATTAAAGCAATATCTTTCAACCGCACCTCTGATGATGAAGCCCGAGGATGGTGAACCATTATCTCTGTATCTTGCAGTATCAGGGAATGCAGTAAGTGCTGTTTTGGTCAAGGATCACGAAGGTCAGCAGTATCCTGTCTATTATGTTAGTAAAAGTTTATTAGATGCTGAAACTAGATATTCTCATCTAGAAAAAATGATATTAGCCCTAGTTATGGCATCAACTAAGCTTAGACATTATTTTGAGACACATAAGATTCATGTTAAAACTAATTATCCTGTTAAGAATGTGCTTAGGAAACCTGAGATGTCGGGTAGAATGGCTAAGTGGTAAGTAAAATTAAGTGCCTATGATCTAATATATGAACCTAGAAATGCTATAAAGTCTCAGGCTCTAGCAGACTTTGTGGCTGATTTCAGTAGTGATATTCAAAATGAAATAGACCTAGAAGTGCAACAACTCGGAGAAAATATAGAATCTTGGACACTATATACTGATGGCGCATCTAATGTAAGAGGTGTAGGTTTGGGTATACTACTAAAATCGCCACAGGGGGACATATTACCCCAGGCCATTAGATGTGAGTTTCCTGCCACTAATAATGAAGCAGAATATGAAGCTCTGATAGCAGGATTAGAATTAGCTAAAAATATGAATATTAGATATTTACAAGTATATGTTGATTCCCTGTTGATTACTAACCATTTCAATGGATCTTATGCAGTAAAAGGCGAAAAGTTAGCTGAATATCTTGAAATTGTTAAAAAATTAGCAGGATATTTCGAAATTTTTATACTTGAACAGGTACCAAGAGAAAAGAATGCTGAAGCTGACGCTCTAGCAAACTTAGGATCTACTGTCAGGATACCGGAGGGAACTCAGATACCAATAGTGCACATCTTGTATCCTGCAATGGAACATTTCAAATCTCAGGATAAAGAAGTAGCATGTATCCAGGATCCTGGTGATGGATATCCTGAGAAGGATCCTGAATCCTGGATGACTCCAATTGTGAAGTATCTTCAAGAAGGAGATATCCCAAAGGATACAAATCCTAAGGCTTTTAGGATGAAGGTATCTCGTTTTACTATTATAAATAATATTTTGTATAAGAAATCCCTTGCAGGTCCGTACCTAAGGTGCTTGGAAGATCCTGAGACCAAGGAGGTACTTCAGGATATACACGAAGGAGACTGTGGCAACCATACTGGGGGCAGATCTATGTTCTCGAAGGTGTTGAGAACAGGATATTACTGGCCGACCATGAGAAAGGATGCGGCGGAGTATGCTCAGAAATGCGATGCATGTCAAAGACACGGTAACATCCTGCATCAGCCTGCAGAACCATTATATCCTATCGTATCCCCTTGGCCGTTTATGAAATGGGGAATGGACATAGTGGGAAAACTTCCAAAGGCTCCAGGAGGAAAGGTTTTTATGCTGGCAATGACAGATTATTTCTCCAAGTGGGTCGAAGTCGAGGCCTTTGTTCAAGTCAGGGATCAAGAAGTGGTATCCTTCATAAAGAGGAATATCCTGACCAGATTTGGGGTACCAGCTGAGATAGTTTGTGACAATGGGTCTCAATTCATCAGCAAAAGAACTACTGACTTTTGCAAGAGTTAGGGAATTAAGATGATTACGTCAACACCAGTGCATCCTCAAGCAAATGGACAAGCAGAATCCTCGAACAAGATAATCGTCAACAATTTAAAGAAGAGGTTAGGTGCCAAAAAAGGAAAATGGGCAGAGGAACTTCCATTTGTCCTATGGGCTGATAGAACAACTATGAAGAATGCTACTGGGCAAACCCCATTTTCTTTGGTATTTGGGGCAGAAGCAGTGATCCCGACAGAAATGGTGATACCGACAGCTAGATCAAGCCTACGGGATCCTGAATCAAATCCTGAAATCTTATGTCAAGAACTGGATACTATTGATGAGACAAGAGATGCGGCAAAGCTAAGGATGGCGGCATATCAACAGAGGATATCCAGAGCATATAACAAGAATATAAGGACTAGAAGGTTCCAAGTCGGAGATTGGGTGTTAAGGAAAGCTTTTCAGAATACTACGAATCCTGCTGATGGAAAGTTGGCTCCAAAGTGGGAAGGACCCTATGAGATTGAATCGGAATCCGGAAAAGGAGCATACCAGCTCAAGAATATGGAGGGGGATATACTACCAAGATCCTAGAACGCTATACATCTCAAAGCCTATTTCAAGTGAGTTTAGAATTTAATTTCTAACTCAAAATGGTATGAATTCTGTCTCTTTTAAATATAATTTATTTTATTTGAACCCAATACTAACTTAAGCATCGGAGGGGTGTTAGCCAAGCTAACACCCACCTTAGTTTAAGGTTGTTTTGCAGAATATGCTTTCGGGATATAGCTCCGGGTACACACTCAGGATACTTCGAAAGATTAGAGGATTGGCCCCCTCTCTCACGTTTAAGGGATCCTGATCCCTTCACAGGTTTAAAGGTATTCACCTTTCTCACGAATTGGGTTTAAACACCCCGCCTGGAGCGCAAGTTATCCAGGGATAGTTCAAGGTGGCGGGACCAGTTCATGTAAAAGTGGCTGACAATTTCGTTACTGTTGGCTATACCCTGGATCCTTAAGGTATATAAGGATTGATCACCCTCTCTCGCAAAAGGGTATTTTCATACTCTCTAAGGTTTAAAGGTTTTCACCTTTCTAAGTCTTGGAGTTTATACACTCCCGCCTGTAGCGCACGAAAATTTGGGATTTTCCCCAGGATACTAAGGGTTTATCCCCAGTACAGTAAGGGTTTATCCCAAGTAAAACTAAAGTTTTTAACAAGATTGCAAAGATATGACAAGCTGTGATTACACACGTTCTTTGTGGATAAGAAGCTACGAAGTTTAATCACTAAGTGAAGAAATACTCAAGTATGTCATGCACTGATGCAATATCCTGCACAGACAGGGGACATCCATGCCGGGGACATTGCAAAGGATTCAAAGGTTGAGGTTGGAAATTATTGCTTAACTGTTTCTGGTATGATTTATTATTCTTCAAGTCTCGAAAACCTTATCTAAATGATCTAAGTTTTCTAAAAAGTCATATTCAACCAAGTTTTGTCTAACATTTAGGAGACATTTCATCAGTATCCTGACCAGGATATTTGATCAGGATATTCGAAACATACCTTTCAAAATAAAAACATAATAAATAAGACTAAAAGGTCAGTTTATTATTATTGGTCCAAAAGATTGTATTTGTGGTTTCGTCTCAAAAAGAGACCCAACCACCGAGGACACAATTAAGTTTTTAAAGCATATTTACGTAAACAGTTGAAGGCTTCGTCCTGAAAACACAGGATCCCTCCACCTTCAACTGTCAAACTATTCTACTTGCAGGAGATTAAAATTGTTCTAAGTGCAGGACGACTAGATGATTTAGACCCTGCAAAACACAGGTATCATTAAAGACAGACTAACCAGGATACAGGTTCAGTATATGTGTACGGGATACAGGATCTGGATACTTACCTTATTAGGGAAGGAGGTCATGGGCTCGATAGATTCTGTGAAGCCAAGGTCATCATAAGAGAAACCTTCGACAACAGCAACAGATGGATCCTTTTTTCACCAGGGCAGGCTTGGGATAGCTGTCAAGCTTCTCAAGATCGAAGAAAACATATATCCTTACCAGACATGTTGGAATGACTAAAAAATATATCCGTTGGAATCAGGATATCCAACAGTTATATTTTTGGGGACAATTGTTATGGGTGAAATTCTGAACCCATATCCTGACCTTGTATCTTGATTTTTTATTAGTTGTATATGATCAGGATACCGGATCAGGATACCGGACCAGGATATTGGTAACATCCTGAGGCAGTATCCTGACTATTACTAACAATTTGCTTGTAAATGTTGGCTACAAGGGACTAACGTTCATGAAGACCAAGTCATCCTGAAGACCTGCTCAAATTGGTTAGGATAAGGACGTTGATGGCGGAAAAATAGCTCTTGTAACGGTCAGCATTGAAGATTGGCGTGTTTTATGGAAAGTTACGAAGATTGGTCAAAGATATTAATGTTGTAACGGTTATGGAAGCTTAAATCCCGGAGTTATAGTTAGTAAGCGCGTGGAAAATGAGTGGAAACAGCCTAGCAACGTTCAGAAAGGAAATAATCTCAGTATCCCGGATTTTTAGCATAATATCCCGGATTTTTAGCATAGTTGGTTATTTCCTTTTACTATATAAAGGAATGCATGGATCATAGGAAGACACGACTTCCACACACACAATTTCTCGTACACTCTTGCTCTCTACCACCTGTAACCACTCACAAACACAAACACTTGTACTCGAATCGCATTGTAACACTTAGTTGATCCGTGTCATATCCTGCATTGTATCCTGTTATTCAAGCAATAAGAAGAACAAGGCAGCCGACGATTGTCAGCTCCCGAGGTTTTATGCCGGAGATCTAGATTGATCAAGGGCTTTCCTCGTACATCACGTGTCAACCTTTACATTTTTGCTCATTGTTTGATTATAGATACAGCTCGATATCCTGAGCCGTATCCTGAAACTGTTTTCGCAAACTAACAAACCAACATATTTTTCATAAAGTATTACTAGCACACTACCTCACAAAACTAATTTGATCACTTAATTGCTTAGGTAATTTTTGACCAAAACACATATGATGATCCATATCATTTTTACTAGCCAACAATAAACAACAAGCATAACAACACAAGAATAACATGATTTCTTCATCATTATAACACTACTTCATCACAAAGTTAGTTTATGTCAAGACTTTGTTTATGGTTCTTTAGAGTTCTTATCTTTTTGATATTTAAACATCATTAACCACTTAAACAACATGTAAAATACAAGGATCTAAGTGCTTACCACTAGCACAAGGCTAGGGGAGTTCAAGAGTATAAAAGTGGTGGATAAAAAAGGATGAAAGAGGTCCTTGAGCTTTTGAACACACCAAGCTTGCTTGTATGATCACTAACACCTTTGGATGCCCTTGGAATGGATGATGAAGCTTGAATGATGGTGGTGATGGTTGTGCTTGGCTTCGACCGAACAAGAGAAAGGAGAGAGAGAGATGAGTGTTGTTTGATGGTGAAGATAAGAATGATCATCGTCCTTAAGGTTTACTTATAATCCTCCTAATCCTTATTAACCATTGTATAACATGTTCTATTATCCCCCAACAATATCAAATAAAATATTGAAAGAAATCAACGGGTGGGTCACCCATGGTGACCGTCCCCAAGGGGGGGGGTATAGGGTTGGGTTTCAACAATATGGTTAGGGATCTCGTTAGAATTCAAATGCTAAGTTAGTGATTTATGGTGTGTGGCTAATTATATAGTGTGTTAGGGTGTTCGGGGACCCTAACTAGCTTAGAAAAATAAAAACAATGTGTTTGACAATATTTTTGTATTCCGGGTAAAGTCCGGTTGTTCGGTTGGGTGTTGTCCGTTAAAGTGCTTAATTAATCCATAAGATGTCTTTTATAATACTTTTAGTAACACATTTAATTCCCAACACTTTGGAAAGTATCTAGGACTAGTTTGTCAAGTTTTTGCACTTTACTAGCATAATTAAATGCTGAATTTTGTTATTTAGTGCAGAATTCTGCATTTAAAGTGTGTTTTAGGCACTTCTCGGCACTGTAACTATCACCTAGTGACGCAGTTTTATGGTCCTCACTTCCCTACACTCCCTACTAGTGTAGTATTCTATCTCTGGCTCATACTGGCCTCAAAAGCATTGTCTGTCTAGGTGCTGGCACTGACAGCATGATTTCTGGGTTATCCGCTCAGTGTGCTAACTGTGGTTTGTGCATCAAGTTTGTCACTAAAGTTTGTGTGAAATAAATGAAGTGAAAGTATGAAATGTGATGCATATGTATGTATGTAATAGAAAACAGTAAGCAGTTTAATCACAGTTGTAATCAAGCACAGTCATTAAGCACAAATTAAATATTAATTAATTGTACGGATACTTGTAATTGTGAGGGTTGTCACAATACTTTAAGCAAGACTTTATCACCAACCTCAAACTTTAGAGGTTTTCGCATTTTATCAACATAACTTTTCTGCCTATCCCTGGCAGCTTTCAGGCGGTCACGAATCTGGACAATCTTGTCCGTCGTTTCAAAGACTAAGTCAGGTCCTGATAATTGAGCTTCTCCTACTTCTGCCCAACAAATAGGCGTTCTGCATTTTCTACCATATAATCCCTCAAAAGGCGCAACCTGAATGCTTGTATGGTAGCTATTGTTATAGGAGAACTCGACCAACGGCAGGTGGTTATCCCAATTACCACCTAAATCAATTACACATGCACGTATCATGTCCTCCAGAGTTTGGATGGTATGTTCACTCTGCCCATCCGTCTGAGGATGGTATGCCATACTAAAATTTAAGCGCGTGGCCAAAGACTGTTGGAAACTTTTCCAAAAATGAGATGTGTATCTAGTATCCTGTCCGAGATAATAGATATTGGTACACCATGCAGCGATACAATCTTATCTATATACAACTGGGCTAACATGTCGGAGCTATAAGTTTCCTTAATGGGGAGGAAATGTGTTGACTTAGTCAGTCTATCTACTATCACCCATATAGTATCATTTCCTTTCTTTGTCCTTGGTAGCTTGGTGATGAAATCCATTGTTACCATTTCCCATTTTCAAGTGGGAATCTCAGGCTGTTGCAGTAAACCTGACGGCTTCTGATGTTCAGCTTTGACTTGCGCACACGTCAAACATTTAGCTACATAGGCAGCTATAGACTTCTTCAAGCCTATCCACCAATAATTTGTCTTCAGATCCTGGTACATCTTATCAGCTCCAGGATGAACGGAATATTTAGAACTGTGGGCTTCCTGGAGGATGACATCCCGAAGTCCTCCATAAACTGGAACCCATATACGTCCATTTAATCTTAGGATTCCGTCCTTGCCATAGGATAACTGTTCTTCAGTTACTCCTAGGTTTTCCTCAGGGTAGTTAGCTTCCAAGACAGCTTCCTTCTGCGCAGCTAACAACCTTTCATTCAAATTGTTCTTTATCTCAATGCTCTTGGCATTGATTCTTATAGGCTTCACTCTCTCCTTCCTACTTAAGGCATCGACAACCACATTCGCCTTGCCTGGATGGTATCTTTGATGTATGTAAAATGCAACATATAAATCACATCAATTAAGGCATAAAACTAACCCTTTTTAAGTACTAATGTTGGAAAAAGAGTGTTTTTGTCTTCCTTTTGTATTTTCAGGATGAAATGAGCTCAAATTCACAAAAGAAGCAAAAAGACAACTAATTCTAGCATAAATACAAGGAAAGGAATAAAAGTAGACTGCCCGGACCCTCAACGGCATCCTCCAAAGCAAAGAAGAGAAAACAGAAGCCTGAACACGCCCCGTGCTCAGCCAGCACGGGGCCGTGCCCAAGAAGCAGCATAAAAGACAAACTTGTAGAAGCTTCTATTGCCCACCACGGGGCCGTGTCCAGTGAGCACGGGGGCGTGGTGAAAGTACAGCAGGCGCATTAATTGTAATTGCGAATTACAATTAATGAGGAGAGAGAGTGTCAGACGGGCACGGGGGCGTGTCCAGCGGACACGGGGCCGTGCCCAGCCTTCTGTTCAGCCTATAAATAGGAGTGCTTGGTTTCATTTCATCTCATCCCTTGGCACACCACCTCTCTCACACTTCATCCACCACCCACCACCACCATAACACCATCATCCACCACCATCATCCATTGTCCATCGTAGAGTGTGTGAGTCGTCTCGGGATCCAAGATTGATAGTAAGAGTTCTTGACAATCAAGGCCATGTTTGCCTAAGTCTCTTACATCACTTGGTGAAGACAAGTGTTTAGTATAATACTTTTTATTTTTAATTTTTTGCACTTTTTATTTGGTTTTGTATTAATGACTTTAATAACTAGTTGCTTATGTTGAAGGTGATCTTTCCTTATCGTTTGTCCGTGGTGTCTTGGCATTATTTTACTGTCTATATAAAATAAAAGATTTTCACCATTCATATCTCCACGGTCTATATGGAGGTATGTTGGCTACCTGGTCGGGGGTTAAGGGAACGGTTTGGTAAGGGTCTTGCCCTTGTTCAGCGTTTAGAGGTCCTGCTTGGGACCTGGGTCAAATTTAGTAGGATCTCCTTCAATGCCCATAGGTATTGGATGGTGGGGATCCAAACTCTTTGACCCCCTCATAAGTTAACTACTATTAATACTATAACCCGGCTATTTAGGACTGTATCCCTGCTGACTCAGACTACTTAGCCGAGGGTAACGTCACCGCCAAAAGCGGGGCCTACCATAATTTGCATTAATAACTTAATTCTTTATCTTCCAATAATCCGACCCTTTAGGATTGTATCCTTGCTGACTCAAACTACTGGGTTGAGGGTAACGTCGCCTTCAAAAGAGGGGCCTACTACAATAACTAAGATAATCTCTTAAATAAGTGCAAAAGTGCGAAAATAATCAAAGGTTATACTAATACACGAGTCGGATCCAAGTGATTCATCTTGTCTATCTGTTTTTATTTTATTTTATTTTTCAGCATTTAGTTAGTTTTTATTTTCTTAGTTTAAAAACATTTTTCTCACTTTTTGATTTGATTAGACGTTGAGGATAAACCGGTATTAAAAGCTCTTGTGTCCTTGGACGACCTCGGTATCTTACCAACACTATACTACGTCCACGATGGGTGCACTTGCCCATATGTGCGTTTAGTGTTAGTGAATGTCGTGTTTTATAAATTTAAAACTTGGCTAAAAGTGTAAAAAGGGCTTAAAAATATACATCAAAAATATATACACACTGACACGCATCAATCTTATCTCACAGTCATAATCATTTAAAGTTTCCATCCAGCGCCGCTGTCTCATGTTCAAGTCCTTCTGATTGAACAAGTGTTGAAGGCTTTTGTGATCAGAGTAGATCGCACACTTAGTCCCATACAAGTAATGCCTCCATAGTTTTAGTGCGAATACAACGGCACCCAGCTCCAAATCATGGGTGGTGTAATTCTTTTCGTGCACCTTTAACTGGCGTGAAGCATAGGCAATGACCTTGCCTTTCTGCATAAGCACACATCCCATACCTGTGTGCGATGCATCACAATATACCACAAACTCGTCAATTCCATCAGGCAACGTCAGCACAGGAGCATTGCTCAACTTCTGCTTCAAAATATCAAAGGATTCTTGCTGCTTGGGCCCCTAGTCAAACTTGCTATTCTTGCGAGTGAGTAAAGTCAGGGGTGCTGCAATTCTTGAGAAGTTTTCACCAAATCGCCTATAATATCCTGCCAGTCCTAGAAAGCTGCGAATCTCCGTAGGCGTCTTCGGCTCTTGCCAGTTCATGACAGCTTCAACCTTAGCAAGATCTACTTGGATACCACGCTCACTAACCACATGTCCAAGAAATTGGACTTCACGAAGCCAAAATTCACACTTTGAAAATTTGGCATAGAGCTTTTCTTGATGAAGCAGTTTCAGAATGCAATGGAGATGCTTCTCGTGGTCAGCTTGACTCTTTGAGTAGATGAGAATGTCATAGATGAAGACGATGACAAATTTATCTAGATAAGGCTTGCAGACGCGATTCATGAGATCCATGAATGCGGCAGGTGCATTAGTGAGCCCAAAAGGCATCACTAGGAACTCATAATGACCATAGCGAGTCCTAAACGCAGTCTTGTGTACATCTTCATCTTTAACCTTCAATTGATGATAGCCTGACCTCAAATCAATCTTGGAAAAGTAGCTTGCCCCTTGTAATTGATCGAACGGATCGTCGATCCTGGGCAAAGGATACCTATTCTTGATAGTAACCTTATTAAGCTCACGGTAATCGATGCACAGACGCATCGACCCATCCTTCTTCTTGACAAATAGGATTGGCGCTCCCCAAGGAGACGAACTAGGTCTAATAAAACCTTTAGCTAGCAAATCATCTAGCTGCGACCTCAATTCCTTCATCTCTGTTGGTGCCAACCTATAAGGCGCTCTCGCAACAGGCGCTGCTCCAGGAATGATGTCAATTCTGAATTCTACTTGCCTATCTGGTGGTAAACCAGGTAGTTCTTCAGGAAATACTTCGGGGTATTCAGAAATGACTGGAATATCTTCAACCTTGGGCTTCTGCTCATCAATGGTCACTTGTGCCATATAAATGACACAACCCTTCTTCAGACACCTGATACCTTGAGCATAGACACTTGCCCAGGTAATCCATACCGGGTATCTCCTTGAATGGTAAGTGACTCACCAGATGGAGTCTTGATCACCACTTGCTTCTTATTACAGACAATCTGGGCTTGGTTATGCGATAACCAATCCATATCTATCACTATATCAAAACCGGCTAACTTAAAGGGAAGTAGGGACAAAGGAAAAGAGTGGTTTCTAATGGATATAACACATCCATCTAACACAGTTGAGGCTGTTTCTATGGTTCCATCAGCTAACTCCACCTCATATTTTATGCTTAGAGTTCTAATAGGTAGTTTCAACAATTCACAAAACTTATTGTCTACAAAAGACTTATCTGCTCCGGAATCAAATAACACTCTTGCATAAACATCATTAATTAGGAAGGTACCTGTTATCACATTGTCGTTCTGGATAGCCTCCTGTGCGTTCATCTGAAAGACCCTTGCATTGGTCTTTTTCCCTTCTTCAGCCTTCTTCACAAGTTTCGGGCAATTTGACTTAATGTGCCCCTTCTCGTTGCAACTGTAGCACGTTGCGTCCTTCAGCTTCTTGCAATCGAGAGTCTTGTGTTCACTTGACTTATAAATCCCACATGCCCTTGGCTGTGACTGGGATTTCGACTCATATCTGGACTTCCCAAAATGATGCTTCTTGCAGGTTTTACACTTGGGCTTGTCACCCGTCTGCTGACCCTCCTTCTTAGATCCTGAACCCTTTTTATGGTCATTGTTTCCCTTACGCTTCTTATCTGACCGCCGTGAGTTGTCATCCTCACGTTTTCTTTTCTCAGCATCCGAGTTCCTTAGCGATCTCTGCCTGACCGCGTCCAATGTAAGGGACAATGATATATCTGCTACAGACCGAAAAGTAGCTGGCCGAGAGGCCTTCACGCTTGCCTTAATTTCTGGGGCTAAACCCCCAATGAAACGAGCTGTTCTTTTGGGTTCCGGGGTCACTAGATAAGGAACCAACCTTGACATTGTATTAAAACTCGTAAGGTAAGCTTGGCAATCCAGGTTCTTCATAACCAACGATAGGAAATCAGACTCAATCTTTTCCACCTCATGCTAAGGGCAGTAGTTTTCCTTGATGAGGGCAACAAATTGATCCCATGTCATATTATACAGTGGAATCTTCCCGGTAGCTTGAATCAACGATCTCCACCAGGCTAGGGCCTCACCCTTAAAAGACTGAGATACAAACTTTACAATATCCCTTTCAGCACATCCACTGATATCTACCACAGTGTCCATCTCATCCAACCATGTCATGCAATCCACTGCCCCTTTCTCCCTAGTGAAATCCCAGGGTTTGCAAGAAACAAAGTATTTATAAGTACAGGACTTAGCACGTGGTTTGTCATCAAATACTATCCTTTTGGACGGAACACTGTTTTAGTTTGAGGAATGTCGATCATCATCTTTCTTTGGCTCTTCTTTCTTAGAGGGTGGCTTGCTGTGAGCCTCAGAATGAGTCTTAGGCTTGGAATGCGGAGTGGATAGGGTCCTACTTTGAGTCCCACTAGATTCACTATACTGCCGCTCCATAGCTTTTGCAACAACATTATCTACTAATGCTTGCAGTTCTGCTCCGGTCACATGTATCTTAGCATTTTCAGGGTTTTCTACCGGATGATTGTTTACCTCATCAGACCTAGTCATGTAGCTTTAAATGCTACATATAAGAAAATAATGGACAAGGTTTATTTAAAAGCTTTTACAGTATTTTATGATTTATTAACCATGGTTTTAATAGCCGTTTTGGGTTAATTTGTTAATTATTTATATATTCAGGACCTTTATTACAATCTCTTATTATAATTCAATAATAGCACAAAAAGCCTAGTCATACAGACAGATTTAATTTATAAACCATGATTTTACAGAATCGAGGTATTAGGGTTTTGAATCAAAGCTCATTACCCTTTTCTAGACAGGGAGTTGTAGGCTACTTCTGTCTTTAGTCCCACAGGACATTAGTTATAGCCCATAGGCACTTCATCCATAAGGGATGGTTATATAAATAAGGGAAAATTTGGAATAATCCAAAATAAAGATGACTTATGTGATTTTAGCGAATCACGTTTTGCCAAGAATGTTAACATACTTTCAAATGTTAACAAGAATTGGAATCTTTTATGTAGGTTTTACCATCTTGGCCCTGTCTGCAACGACATATAGACTAGGTTTTACCTTTAAGATTCTTTTAATATTTATCACAGAATAATCCTAAATTGAGGTGTTAATATGGATCTGAATCTAATTATGGAACTACCATCTTGGCCCTGTCTTAAGGTGACACATGGCTAGGTCTTGTTCTTTTTTAGATTTTGCCATTTTATTATAATGGTAGATCCTTTAATAGGAATGATATTTTCATTTATTTTATGTGCTATGTTTATGCATATAATTAACAATAAATATGAAAATTAAAATTTAACCATTCCATTACTAATTTCAAACAACTACAAATTTTGCCCTAAACGGGACTTCTAAGAAATAACATGCCCACGCAGGGGTGAAACAAACAAACATACCCACGCAGGGTCAACAGAAAGACATGGCCACGCAGGGGGAGGATACAAAAAGACAAGCCCACGCAGGGGCTGAGTACAGAAACAAAAGTCCACGCAGGGACTTGATTACAACATAAATAAATAAATAAACAAGGATCTTCAATAATCTCTTCTCTTGGACTTCTCCTTGATCAGGTCTGATAACCCCTTGAAGAAGCCTCGGGTGTTTCTGCGCTCTGCTTGAATATCCCGCTCACATTGGTCCAATCTATCGAGAACCTCTCGTTGGCGTTCCGGCGGAATCAGTTGCAGTTGCGGCAGCTGCTGATGAAGAGGTTGAGGAGGTGGCGGGTGCTGGTACACATAAGGTGGGTACCCAGTAGTCCAAGGTCCACCATAGGGTCCTTCAGGATGAAGAGCGTTGTAATCCCACGTTGCCTGATAAGGATCAACATCCGCATAGTTGTAGTTGGTGTGGGCCAGCTGCTCAAATGGGTTATACGCCGCTGAACCGGCGTATGCATGGATTGGGTTATCAAAACCCAATGGTGGCGCTACAGGCGCAGAGTTTATCTCCGAGACGGGGTTTGATGGTCCCCCCATCTGTGGTCTTCTTCTTAGAGTGGCGGGTAGTGGCTGCCACTCGAGGGTTGAGGAGTGCTGATGCGGACTCCTCCTCGCACGGACATCCGTGCATTTGATCTTCTCCGCCTCGGTGGTTCCGGAGGCGGCTGCTCAACTGGTGGTGGTGGCGGAGTGATTGCCACAAATCGAGAATCCTCGGAAGGATCCTGTTGCTGCTGCTGGTGGTGGTATGGAGACGAGTGCTCAGAGGGGGTAAAATACCACTCAAACTGGTTGAACCTTGCTTGGTAGCTATCTGGACCGCGGTAAGGCGATCCATGAAACAAAGACCCATCATAGATTTTGATGGGATGGTTTGGGGTTTCGGTTGCAGGCTCGACGGGATCCGAGTCCTCGTCCATACCCATGGCGTAATCGCCGGAGAAATGGTCCTCTGGTCCCAATGGGTTAAAACCCACGGGTTCTTGAATGTAGTTAGCCGGGTTGAACCGGCTCTGAAAAGCAGGAGTGGGGTCATTGAATGAATGGTGCGAATTCGATCGCTGAAGAGGTATGAATGAAGGTTGGGGGTTGGTGGGCTCATTTTCCGACTGAGGCCCAAAGGAATGAAGGTAGGATGGTGAGGAGCTTAGGGAGACGGATCGCCTCCCAGGTTTAATGTAAGTCCTCCAAGGCTCTTGGGGACTGGTGCTCATGGTAATTGATGGTGTGCGCCGGTGGGAAGGTCCATCCTCGTGATCATGGCCCGTAACTAGGGCCTTGCCTCTGCCTCTTCTAAACCGTGGCGGCATTGTCAAACCTGTTAATCATAAATAAAGATAACAACAAGAATATATATAAAATAAAAGACAAAATAAAACAAAACAGAATTTGTCCTATGTTATTTGTCTAGACTCGAGGATAGAGGAATGTGCAATTCGTGTAACTGAGATTAAACACAAAAGGCTAGTGTTTAATTCACTCAGTGTTGGCTCTGATACCAACCTCTCACACCCCGATATTTCCACGTATTACCGGTGGGCCCGGTGGGGAGTATCGTGACGTAATTGATATCATCATAGTCAAACAACACAAATTTAAATGCACAGCGGAAGCAAAAGATAGATTTATTTCAACCGAATAAAATTGTAATATTAAGTATCACAAACAGTTGAAACAGATCCACAGGCGGATCAAAATAAAGAGGAAACTTGTTCAACAGACTTTAGGCATCTAAGCTTGCGACTCTTCTATTTGATGCTAGGAGAGACCAGCCTATTTCGAGTAGTACCTACACTTAGCCTTTTTGGGAAAATACGTCAGTTTACACTGGTAAATACAATTTAACTGACTCATTTTGAAAATGTTTAAAAATTGATTTGAATGCACGTGGCACAAAAGATTTTATAACTTGGGATAATTATTTGTATATAATCTTGAAAAAGAATTACATGTTTCTTATACGTTCAGTAGCCTGGGTTGAACACTGGGTTAAAGATTAATTAACACACCACATGGTATAGTCCCGCGGCGGGTTATTCCCGAAACCGGCGGTTATACCTTATTATTTATAAATGCACTGGCGGGTGTACGCCTACACCCGCGTGCTAAGGTTGTGGCCATTTCTTAAAATGATGCCAAGGATATCCGGGACATGGTCATTAACCCCCCAAAGGTTTTAAGTAAACAAAACAATTTAAACGGGTTATTTCAATGAATTAACCACCATACAATTAAAGATTCAATGCCCGACCAAGCGGTATTTTATATACCGTACCCCAAGCCCGTATAAGGGAAAATAAGTTAAAAGTATTTACCTTTTTAAGTAATAATCACAATAAGCAAGTGCACGTAGCTTTTACCGGGTCTCCTATTCTGGAACGAAGGTTTATAATAACCTATTAGATTCCTAACGGGTCTTTAATTTAGCCTAAGCTTAGACCGGTTAGTTTTAATGAAAGATACGGTTCAAACGTATGATAAAGCGAAGACCGGCATAGAACGTGATTTAGACCCGACAAGTTTGGAGACTTGCACAATATGGGTAAACTAAACACATTCTGGATTTTGAGACAAAACTGATATGGTTTGACCCGTTTCGGCTAATATATGCAAACTACTTACATAAGCCGATCCGAACGCGAAAAGTGCGTAACAGGTAACCAAATGAATCATATACAAGTTTCCTAAGTTAATATGCCTTAGATATGTTGTGACATCAGTAAGATATCTTCTATTATGCCCAAAATGATTTTAAACTCAAACTATGCCCCGTAAGGGCATTTTGGTCATTTAAAAGGTTATAAAAGAGTTTAAATAGTAATCTGAGTTACAGGTCTGATTTAATCAGTAAATATAATTAATTTAATAAGTTATAACAGTAGGGTATCATGTATATGTGAAATTTATTAATTATAACCATACTATGCACCGTAGGGGCATTTTGGTAATTTCACATAAGCCTAAAAGGTCAAAAATGAAAATCTGAGTTTAAAACTTTTGCTTACTGTTAAAACATAAAAATTTACTGAATGTATCAGTAGGCATCAAACCTTATATGTTTAAAATAGTTTTATTACATATTATGCGTTAAAATTGCTTAAAAAGACGATTTGGAGCCATTTCCGGGTTTTCAAAGGAAAGCTGATATTTTTATTATTCCAGAAGGCTCAAAATAATTTATTTATCATATTAGATCAGTAGAAAAAGGTTTGGTATCAAAAGGATTTGTAAAACTCATTTTATAGTCCAAAAGGGCAAAACCGACAATAACCGAATTAAACTTAGAACTCTAAGTTATGCTCAGCCTAAAAACAAATAAAAATTCCCAAAAATCCCAAAATATTATATTATATCAGTGAGTAAAAAGTTTGGTATCAAAAATTGTGTTTAGATAGGCTATATGCTAATTATGTCTTTTAATTACTAAAAAGCTTTCTAATTACGCTAATGAGCATAACTCTTAATCTAGACCTCAAACTGATGTCAAATTTTAGGTGCAAGCTTATAAATCAGTAACTAAGGTGTCTACTCTTTTACATTTTTAAAAATCACATTTTAAGGCCATTTGGGCATAATGGTCAACATATAAGCATTTAACGGAAACATGCATGTGAATCGGATAACTAGTGAATCAAGTTGTATAATCTCAGAGGGTTATACTAACATGAAACCTAGTCCTAAATAAGCTCTAAGGCACTTCTAAACTATGCTTAAACGGGTCAGAACTGAAAGTCAAAGAAGAAGTCAAACTATGCGACTTTCGGTTCTGAACCGAGCCTAAACTGAAAATTGTCGGGGTGAACATGTTTAGACATGTTCTTACATTAATTACCAAGTTATATTAATGATAAAACAGGTTGCATGGCTTCTACATTGCTAATATGCATTAATTTGAAAATAAGCTTCCTGTTGACTTTTTAGGATTAACTTTGACCCGACAATTGACATAGATAGAGTGAGAATCAGAGGGTACCCTTTTAAGGGTTTATTACCCACATAATTACCAACTCATAGGTATTTTTAATTCGAGATTTGACTGGATAAACTATGAGTAATCTCGAAGTCAAACCTTAATTATGACGGTTTGACTTTTAGCTAATTAACTAAGCTAAACTGAATTAGGAAGGGTTAAGGACACTTACAAGAGTCCTAAGCACGACTAGAGATCACTAGGAAGCTTGTGGTTGATCAGAGGAGCTCCAGAAATGAAGTTGTGAATGTTTCCAAGTGCAAGTGCCTAAATGTTGCAACTTAGATTTTCTTATATAGGGAATTTGATCACACAAGATGATGCCAAATAACTCTATGCATGGATTCAGATCATCACAACTGTCCCTAGTATATGAAAACCCATTTGCACAGCCCCTGGTATCTTTTTACATGCTCCAAAGTCGGTTACACAGCTCCAACAAGCACCTGTCCAAAGTTCTGTCGCGGTGCTGATCACGCGGGTCGCTTAAGCCCATAGGGCAATCTTACGCGGGCCGCCTAGGCCTCCTGAACCTGCCAAACAAGTTTCAATGTTTGCACATTTGGTCCCTAGTCCTTTTAAACATGGTTTTAAGCTCCAAATTTGCATTTTCAGCCTTTTAACTTGATTTTAAGGCCTCAAGACTTAACCAACCTTTGTTAAGTCCTTGGTTAACTTTGTGATCACCTGAAAAGTCATAAATTTCAACGTTGACGCTTTTAACCCCTCTCATACGAATTTCATCATAACTTTCTCATACGATAACGAAACTTTATGAAATTTTTATCACATATTCTAGTGAGCATAATTTACCGTCACAAAGCTTCGGGTTTGCTAAAAGGTCACTCAGAGGTATACTTTAAACATGTTGACACATTTAACCCCTGTAGTTTGTAGTCTCTCACTTTCTTTCATATTTAGCTCCGTATGATCCATGATTTATTCGTTTAAGGGTATAAACATCGTGTAGGACTATTTAAAGGTGCATTTATCCATAGTTGACACTTTGAACCCTTTTATTCCCATACTTTCTATGTTTATCAACTTTAGTCCCTCTTAAGTAATCTTTTACACGTTTAAAGCTTATGACACGTGTCAATACATTACTGGACATGAATTTTCGAGGTGTTACACTATGTGACAACTGTCAAAAATTCAGGTATCCGTACAATTAATTAACCATGATTAGTGCTTAATGACTATGCTGAATTGCAATTAACTGCTTTCTGATTACTACTGTATACGTACATGTGCATCATATATTGCCAAATGATATGTCATTATTGCATGTAAGCTTATTTGATTCAAATGATGCACGAAACGTAGTTAGCACAATATTCAGACAAATCAGGATTATGCTGACAGAGTTCAGTACATAGATAGACAGTGTGTTGAGACACAGAATAAGTCAGAAACCAAGTATTACACTAATATAGTGTGTAGGAAAGTAAGGATCACAAAATTGCCTTTTTAGTGATAGTTTAAGTGCCGGAAAGTGCCTAAAACTCACCCAAAGTGCTAAATTCAGCAAAAATCAGCATTTAAACAATCTAAAATCATGCAGAAATTTGGTTAAATGGTCCTGAATGCTTTCCTAAGTTTCGGGAATCGAAAGTGTCACAAAAGGTAACATAAAGCACACTAAACTGCATAGTTTAGCACCTTAACGAACCGGTAACCAACCGAATAACCGGACACTACCTGAAACATCAAATTTACACTAGAAGCACCGTTTTAACATTACCAAGCTAGTTATGGTCCCCAAACATCATTACACATCATAAATATCTAGTAACTAGAATAACTAACTAGATACTTGATATTTAACCTTAAACTAACTAACTTAGTTCAAGCCTATGCTACTACCCCCCCCCCCCACCTAGTAATCGGCCCAACATGGCCCCCACAAGATGATTTGTTTTATTTTTTAATAGATCTTGTTTATGCTTTAAATGACATAATATCTATAAGTTAAAATGTTTAAATGGGCTATAAGAGAACATGTAAGATCATAACATCATTCTACACACACTTGAAACACACACTCATTCTCTCCTCCCCCTTGGTGCTCTCGACCGAACTCAAGCACACACACCACCACCATCATTCATCCATTCTCATACAATCCAAGTATATACAAAGGTGTTAGAGGTCATACAAGGAAGTTAGGAGCTTACGGAAGTGCAAGGACCTTCTCTATTTGTTTTTACCCACTTGTTTTCTTCACTTGATCATCCCTAGCCTTGTACTAGTGGTAAGAACCTTGATCTTGCTACTTTACTTCCATTTTAAGTGGTTAAAAGAAGAATCATAATGTTAAACATGAAGAACACTAAGAATCATGAGAAGTAAACTTGAACATAAGTGTTTTGGTCAAAAATTACCTAAGCAATATAATGATCAAATTAGTTAAGTGAGGTAGTGAGCTAAGAATGTGTGTTGTAAATATGCTTAATTGATTACTTGCTAAAACAGTTTCAGGATATAGCTCAGGATATTGAGCTATATCTATGATCAAACAATGAGCAAAAAGTAAAGGGGGTGACACGAGATATACGAGGAAAGCCCTTGATCAATCTAGATCGCCGGCACAAAACCTCGGGAGCTGACAATCGCAGCTGCCTTGTTCTTCTTATTACTTCAAACATCAGGATACAGTGCAGGATATTGATCAGATCGCTAAGTGTTACAATGCTTTTTGTGAAAGTGAGAGTTGCGAGAGAGTTGAAGTGTTAGAGAGCAGTGAGTGTTGTTGTGTCCTATTCGATCTGATTTATCCATCTATTTATAGCTAATAAACGAAAACAAAATCTCCTATAAACGGGGGATGCCTTCGAATATTCTTTAGTAGCCGTTGGAGACCAGGTAAAGCGGGTTCAACGTCCTTCTTCGAACAACTTAGAGCGAGTCTTCCGGAGAAAAGGTCCTCATGAACGTTGCAAGCTTGGACTCACGCTCCTACACATAATACGTTAGTGATTCTCAGGATACCATTCAGGATTAATATCCTAAATCAGCATCCCGGGCATGCACAGATTTCATATAATCAAGATATAACTTAGGATACCATCCAGAATATTGGCTCAGAATTTCACCCATAACAATTGTCCCCAAAAATGTTACCGTTAGGCATCCTGATGCTAACGGTTACATTTTTCACGAGTAACGAGGTAATTAAGAGATAAGACTTTGATATGACTAGTTGTAACCACGCAGCCTACATTTACTCATTTCATCCCTATAACTTCTCATCCTCAATCATCATTTAACTTCTACCGAAGAGAAAAAGGTAAACACTTCTCTCTCATTTTCATCTTCTTACTCCATTATGTCCATTATTCCGGTGACCATATGGCGAGACAGACAAGATCTAGTTCCGGCGACTCTGCTCCCACATTCATCCACCAGAATATTCTCCAAGATCCGGAGAAGGAAATATGCTCTTTCGACAGTGCCCACTTGTCGGCCCTCAAAACCTCCGGCATCTTCCCGAAAGGGACGGTGTTCCGGCCATTTGATCGGGAAATCCGGTCAGATATGGTTTCCGACGAGTGGTTGTGTTTCAACGCCTTTCCTTTTACCCTAGGGTTGCAATTTCCTTTCTCGGACTTCATCACCGAGTTCTTTAATACTACCAAAATCTGTTTTAGTCAGACAATGTCAATGCTTTGGCAAGTCTTGTCTGTTCTTGATCAAATCAAGAAGAACCATATCCCTGACCTTTCCATTCATGACCTCCCCTTAGCATACCGGCTTAGATGCCATGGTTCTTGTCGATTTTTATTCTATTCCACTTCCGGCGATCCACTGATACTCCGAGCCACCAGGAACGAAGAGGAATGGAAATCAAAGTTTTTCTTTGTAAAAAGAGATTCAATCCCTGGTGGAGCGGATTATCCGGTGAAGTGGCTGAAAAAGGGTAGGACTTAGGGTTTGAGGATGATCCTGTCTTGTATCTTGTTTCATATCTTGAACTAATCAATTTTTTTATTGTCTTATATATAGCCGATTTCAGGAAGCTTGCACCTCCTCTAGCCGAATCACAGAAGAGAATTGACGCCATCAGACTACTCCCAGAGGCTGAAAGAAGTTTCAATCCGTTTCCATCATCTCCAAGTTCACTTTCCAGTGCAAACATGTCTGGTAAGGATCATGCATGATATCCTGCATACATGTTTTTGTTTGATATTTTTAGGAAAAAGTTTCACTCCCTGTTCACAGATTCCAGCAAAGTTCCAATCCTCCTAGATCTTGAGGAGCTTGATAGTTACCCCACTCCACTCAACGTCAAGAAAGAAGCTCCTGCTACTACCAGCTCCAAACCGCTCCCGGCTCCTAAGCCCAACCTGAGAGCTCGTACCTCCACCGCCAAGAAGAGGAAAGGTTCTGAAGTTAGCGCCCCAGGCTCTGAAGGATTCTCGTATGAAGAACTCAGCTTCACCGACTCCTTGGAGCCAATGACATCCTTCCTCAATACGGTAATATTCTGGCACTATATCCTGCACATATATCCTGATAGAGTATCCTGATAGGATATCCTGGTTAGTGAATATTGACTCATACCTGAACTTTGACTTACAGGGTCTCCAGCATCTGCTCCACCTTTACACCGATCCTTGCAGCACGAACGTGTTCCAAGAGGCCAGGATTAAGCAGCTCGAGACTACTATTGCTGACCAAGGCGCCATTGCTGAAGTGAAAACCCGGCATTACGAGGACAAGCTGAAGAAGGTCACCCAGGATGCTGAGATAAAGCTAGCTGCCATCCAAGTGGAGCATGAACAGGCCATGATCACTTTCCGGGAAGGGATCAAAAACTCAGTCGTTGTCTCTCTGCTGCAAGCTCGTATCAAGATGGCTTATGAGGCCAAGGAGACAGGCCTTGAGTGCCCAGTCTGGCCAGTTGATTCCTGGGTAGCAAAGCTGAAGGAGGTTGGAGGCAAAGCTGTGCCTTATCCTGGTGAGGCTGGTGAATCCTATAAATCAGCAGAGGTGGTGGACATGGCTGGAGAAAAGAAGGATACTGGGATGGATGCTGGTTAGGATGCTGCTCAGGATGCTGAGGCTGAGAAGACGGAGAAGGCTGGTGAAGATGCCGCTGTGTGAGGGCATTCAAGTGGGCGATGATGGATGTTGATGCCTAGGCCGCAACCCACTTTTCTTAAATTTGATCGTTGGTCTGTAATCCTGAAACAATTTACTTTTTCCTGCATTTTACTTTTCCTGCATTTGAACAATTTATATTTTCTGCATGCATTTTGAACAGTATAACAGTTGGAGGTGGATGGGTCTCGGTTTGAGACGAAACCTTCAACTGTTATGTAAATATAACTAGGAACTTCTTGTGCTTTTGGTGGATGGGTCTCAGTTTGAGATGAAACCAAAAGCACAAACTTTTGCCACGTTAATAATATAACTTTCTTTTGACCCTATCTTTGTTGTTATACTATTATTGCATGAATTTTATTCTGAAAATAGTTTTCTTTGAACATTCTTCGGAAAATTTAGGGAACGTATCCTGAGAGTATCCTAAGGGATATCCTAGTCAGGATATTGTCACATAACTTAGAAAACTTAAGCCATCTGAATAAAAAAGGAGAGATCATACCAAAGACTCTTAGAGAGTCAATTCCAATCTTCCACCTTAGGAATGTCCCCAGTGCAAACTTTAACCCATCCTTTGAATCGTATGTCCCCTATGTTCAACATATGGTCATTCTTTAGCTTTCCTGTGGATAAATCCTTAATACGCTGGGGATAAACCCTTAATATCCTGGGGATAAACCCTTAATATCCTGGGGATAAACCCTGATTTTCATGCGCTACAGGCGGGAGTGTATAAACTCCAAGACTTAGAAAGGTGAAAACCTTTAAACCTTAGAGAGTATGAAAACACTCTTTCGTGAGAGAGGGTGATCAATCCTCATATACCTTGAGGATCCAGGATATACGAAATTGTCAGCCACTTTTACATGGACTGGTCCCGCTATCTTGAACTATTCCTGGATAACTTGCGCTCTAGGCGGGGTGTTTAAACCCAATTCGAGAGAAAGGTGAATACCTTTAAACCTTTGAAGGGATCAGGTTCCCTTAAACGTGAGAGAGGGGGCCAATCCTCTAATCTTTCGAGCTATCCTGAGTATATATCCTGGAGCATATTCTGCAAAACAACCTTAAACTAAGGTGGGTGTTAGCTTGGCTAACACCCCCCGATGCTTAAGTCAGTATTGAGTTCAGAAGAATAAATAAATCCAAACATATTGAAAAGAGATAGAATTCATACCATCCTGTGTATAGCATTCCAGGATCTTGGTAGCATATCCCCCTCCATATTCTTGAGTCGGTATGCTCCTTTTCCTGATTCTGATTCAATCTCATAGGGTCCTTCCCACTTTAGAGCTAACTTTCCATCGGCAGGATTAGTAGTATTTTGAAAAGCCTTTCTTAACACCCAATCCCCAACTTGAAACCTTCTAGTCCTTATCTTTATTTAATCAAATGTGTAACTGTGATAACAGTGTTTTTTTATCATAAAATAGGTGGTAATAATTAAACAAATATTCAACAAGTTTTTGATCATAAAATGGATTTGAAGGAAAACCAACCAGTGACAAGCCATAATACATGAACACCCACTTACTTCTTCTTCTTGGTTAATAAGTTCAGTTCATATTACAAGTACGTCTAACGAAATAAAACGAACCGAAATAAAAGAGACGTATGAAACCTATACCGAACAAATCGATTTGAATCGAGATCCGTCGTGAAAACTCCGTCGTGGATTCCGGCCGCTTGATGTTATCGAACAACGAATTTGAGAGTGTGGTGTCGAGAGTGAGAGATGTATCAAGTGAGGGTGAAAACGGTGATGATGGTTTGATTTATAAAGCTATACAGATTAAGTATCTTAATTGTGAGCATGACGTTTCGGTTTCGGTTTCTAATGTTTTCTTGAATGCAGATTCGTTGGCCAATTATTTGGTTTTAAGGGCAATCAAAATTATCAAAAGGAAATAATTTGTCCAAATGAAACTGAAGGAATTTGCCTTAAATTCTGGTTCGGACGTCGGCAAGCAAACGAAACGCTTGGAGGTTTAATTGAGTTTCAAAATGAGGTTTGGTTGTTTTGGCATGAATAGTCCCTACACTTTTTTTTAGTAATTAATCATGAAATAAAACCATTTTGATAACATTACACTTTTTTTTAGTAATTAATCATGATATAAAACCATTTTGATAACATCTAAATGTAATTAGTATTATTTTCATTGAAAATTCAAAAGATAACCACTCATGATTAATATACATATTTAATAAAACATATTTGATACTTTTTTTTCTAATCTCTTTAATAAACAATTCAAAACAAGTCGGATTTTGGATATCCATTTTTTACGGATGTTACTCAAATGGTACCGGGTACAGGTACCGAATTTCTCGAATTGGTTCAATTTTTTGTACCAGTCTGGTACGGTAAATACCGGTTTTTACCTTCAAGTAACAGTCCGTATCCGAATTTCCCGAACCGTTTCGATTTTCGGTACCGACATTTTTCATTTTCCATACTGGTAAATACCGGTTTTTATCTTTAAGTACCAGTACCAAACTGTATCGTATCAGGTATTTTCAATACCGATACCCGATTTTTAAGATTTTCGATATCAAGCTCATCCCTGGTTAGCTCTCTAGTGTAAGGGTAAAATGGTCAAACAAGTATAAAAATGCGAAAATAGGGTAAGCTTCATCAATCACTTGAATCTCACCCATTTTTATCTCGCAAACATCTTCCTCAACTCCACGGCGTCGATCCGAGGAGTTTGAGAAAACCCTAACCCTAATTTATCACTCTCATTCTCTTCTCACAACACTATCAGGTATTTAACTCTACATTCTATTATTCATCTTCATTACTCATGTCTTCATCCTTTAACTTTCCCCCATTTTTACGTTCTTCAATTGTTTCTGTTCATAAAGTTCTGTTTTTTTTCATACAGATGCTATGTTTTGGGGATGTATTTGACCTAGATTGAAATAGTTGAATGAATTTATTTGGTTTTTGAATATGAGTGTGGAGGATTTTAAGTTGTTGAGTTGAAATGATTTAAGGACAGAGATATATGTCAGGGTTTATAAACTAATAACATGGTTATAAATGTTCAACTTCACATTAACCTGTTGTAAAAAAAATAAAAATTTTAATTTATTTTGTTTATAATTTGTTCAGGGAACCTGTAGATTATCCCCTTGTTATGTTTGTGAATTTTTTAGATGCATTTTTTTGATACATTCAGGCAAAGAACCAGTTACTTATTTTTTCGATGCTTGTATGGTGGATTTTATAACATATGTAGGCTATTGGTAACTTTTCAAGTAATATTGGTGCTTTGCTTGGGCTTCTGTTAGTATGCTAATACGCCGACATGCTTAGGACTCGTAGGGACAGTGAGACACCTGCTCATAAATTTGAGTTAAATCAGAGTAGATATGTAAACTTTGGGTGCTCGAGTTTCGAACACCATCGCGTGCTTTTGAATCTTGTTTGTGGAAATCGTAATAAGTTTGTCACAGGCGGTAGTTTTTCTATAAAGAGATAATATAAGAAGTTACTGTTTGGAAATGTTAGCTGCATCTAATGCGACTTTAGTTTATAAGGCGCCAACTTAATTTTGTTGTGGCCCATAGTCTTAAACGAATGGGAGAGGGTAGAACAGGGTTGAGAGTTGGCTATGACTTGATAAATAAACGTCAGGATTTTTCTAAATTGTATGAATTTACTTACAATTCATTGAGTAGCCTATATAAGTGTTAAATTATAATCTAAATGCTTAAAAATATAAAATACTTATCAATAGTTCAATAATCTATAAGAATGCCGATCGGCAGGTAAGTAAAGTTGAAATTTAGGAGATGGTAACATGCATGGAAAAAACTTTATTATTTTATTTCTATCAGTCGGGATAGTATCAGTAACAGTAGTAATTCTAAATAAAGCATGGACAAAGATTTATTTTGGGGTGACAGTTTTAGAAATATTGCTGCTTTAAGTTTAGTATGAAAAACATCTTTTGTTGAATCACTTACGATAAATGTCGTCATCTATTTGCAGTCATGGCAGGCGTAGCACCAGAAGGATCCCAATTCGATGCTCGACAGTTTGACTCCAAAATGAACGACTTGTAAGTTCCCAGCTCTTGTGTTTTTTTTTTTTTTTTTGGAAAAAGAAAATTAGTGGCTACTTGCTATTCAGGTGACCTGTTTTATTCAAGTTGAGGAGTGTAAGCATGTAGTGTTTAAAGATATATTTTTTTTTCCATTGATGCAGGCTTTCAGCTGATGGACAAGATTTCTTCACATCATATGATGAGGTTTACGATAGCTTTGATGCAATGGGTCTACAAGAGAATCTTCTGAGGGGCATTTATGCATATGGTAAGACCGATGATAACATTGCATATATTGCCATAAACATATAGAATAAAAGTAACGTTTTGATATGTCAATGCAGGTTTTGAGAAGCCATCAGCTATTCAGCAAAGGGGAATTGTCCCATTCACCAAGGGTCTTGACGTAATTCAACAAGCCCAATCTGGGACCGGGAAAACCGCCACTTTTTGCTCAGGCATCCTCCAACAACTTGATTATAACGTCGTTGAATGTCAAGCCTTGGTGTTAGCACCAACTCGTGAACTCGCACAACAGATCGAGAAAGTCATGCGGGCCCTTGGTGACTACCTTGGTGTGAAGGTTCATGCTTGTGTTGGTGGGACCAGTGTCCGTGAGGACCAACGGATCCTCTCAGCCGGGGTCCACGTTGTTGTCGGTACACCCGGACGTGTTTTCGACATGTTGCGCCGACAGTCTCTTCGTTCTGATTACATCAAGATGTTTGTTCTTGATGAGGCTGATGAAATGCTTTCAAGGGGGTTCAAAGATCAGGTATATATAGTCAAATTACATTTTGCTAGGGGTAAATCGGTAATTAGTCTCTAACAAGTTGTTTTTTTTTTGTTTCAGATCTATGATATCTTCCAGTTGTTACCATCAAAGGTTCAGGTTGGCGTGTTTTCCGCAACAATGCCACCAGAAGCTCTGGAAATTACTCGAAAGTTCATGAACAAACCGGTTCGGATTCTTGTGAAGCGTGATGAACTCACTTTGGAAGGTATCAAACAGTTCTACGTGAACGTGGAGAAAGAAGACTGGAAACTTGAAACACTCTGTGACCTTTACGAGACTTTGGCGATCACACAAAGTGTTATCTTTGTGAACACACGTAGGAAGGTTGACTGGTTGACCGACAAGATGAGGAGCCGTGACCACACGGTGTCAGCCACGCACGGTGACATGGACCAGAACACACGTGACATCATCATGCGGGAATTCCGTTCTGGTTCTTCACGTGTTCTCATCACCACTGATTTGCTGGCACGTGGTATCGACGTTCAACAAGTTTCGCTTGTGATAAACTATGATCTTCCTACCCAACCGGAAAATTACCTTCACCGTATCGGACGTAGTGGACGGTTTGGAAGAAAAGGTGTGGCGATTAACTTTGTGACGTTGGATGATGAGAAGATGCTCGGGGATATCCAGAAGTTCTACAATGTTGTTGTCGAAGAGCTGCCTTCCAACGTTGCTGATCTGATTTGATCTGATTTCGAAGATTTTTGAATTTGATCCGTGTTTTGTTTTGTTTAAGTTATTAAAAGATCGTATCTTTTGGGAGTAGGATTTGAAATCATGGCTGTACCCTTAGTCTTAATTTCTTGGACTTGTTTTATTCATTTGAATTCCGTCATTCGGTATGCTCCAGTTTTGATCGAAATTCGGGTTGGTTTCATTTAAGTGTGTGCATCATGTTGATAAAAGCGCTTCATGTAATCGATAAGATTTGGTTTATCGCTGGTAGAACATGTTGATTTTGGTGTTGTTAACAGCAATGTGATTCGACAGGACGAAGTTTCTCTCAGGGAGCATCTAACATGAGCATTAGTACGATTATCATTCGCTACTCTAGATCAGGTAAAAATTTATTTCATTTTTTTCCAGCTTGTTCCTGGTTTGACATTTGTAATGCTTTATGGTGCAAAGCACGTTGAAAACAGGCCCTACGTAGGGAATAACATTGAATCTAATGAAACAAAAAATAGCAAGAAGAAAAGGATTTGTAAACCAAGGTACCGGAAAACATTTGACCCACCAGAGCTCTCGAGATGGTTACCTAAACGAGAGCAATCTAGCTACAGACCAAAGAGGTAGATCTCAGATTAGAGGTTCTCAGGGTGCAGTGTCTAAAGAAGCTGTTAATCTCAATTCTAGAAACTTGAAATCCTGCCAACTATCAAATACAAGAGGTTCTTCCAGCAGGGGTTGAATGTGGTTCGGTTTGAATCACATAAACCAAATCAAAAGGTTTAATTTCTATTTGGAAACTGTATTTGGCTTTATTTTGGTGAATTCAGTCATTGGCTAAACTTATAGGCTTTGGTCCAAGTAACAGACATATTTTTTAATGTGTCTACATCTTCATCATACCCAAACATTATTTCAAATGTTGTTAAACATATGATCGATCGATAGCACATAAAAGTTTACTGATAAATAAAATTAAACAAGGTATACTTTCATTAAATTTAAAATGACAAACAAGTTACCTAGTAAATTTGTTCCATGTGATATTTCATAAGAGATTGTCAAACCAAGTGTTCAAGAATCAAAAAGTTTAAATTGTCACACTGAGTTACAAAATTAGATTTTGGGTTCATTAATTATTACCCGAGAATTGAGAAACCATATATAAAAAAAGAGAAAAGTTGGGTAAATAACTGGACCTGATAGTAATGAAATTAGAATTGTTAGCTAACCAAATTAGGTTTTATTAATTTAGTTTACATATAACTGGTCTTGTTAACTAATTAACATATCATTCAAGTTTATTGTAAACGGTTCTAAAGCTTTAAACCACTCTGTATTATTCTCCAACCAAAGACAGTAAACTAAACCAACAAACCAACAACAACCAAATTCAATAAATCCCATAAATAGCAAAACTATCGGTAGAGTCTATTATGGGAATAGGTGGGATCGGGGATGTGCTTCAAAATATACAGTATGTGGTAAAAAAAGACAAATATAACATCACAAACAACCTATAAACGTAGATATAGATAGTAAACTAAAACGTTAATGAAATACTACTACAGAAGAGGTAGAAAAGAATGATCAACATTTACAATCATATATTTGCAAACAATAAATAATGTTTTTAAACAGTAACAAATGATTAAAAAAAACACCAAACTCATGTGAACATTTTTACTAGAAAGAGATGTATGTTGAAAGTCATAAAAAGCTACAAATTTACATATTACTGGGTCACCAACTATCACAATTACTATCAAGGCCAATTTCTTTGTTTTATGGAATAAAGTTGCACAATTTACAAGAGATTAACCAACCCTTTTATTATCATCAAAATTTAGACTTTCTATTCCCTTAAGAGTGCTTTCATACTTGTTTGTCCCCGCAGCTGCATTCTGATTCGAGGATCCGTCTCGTGGTGAGCTTCTCGGTCTAGTGTCCGGGATGCGGGCCCGACCACTGGAGTCCACATGCCTCGTCGATCCACTTGCTCTCTGCACAAGTCCATAACAGTCATATTTGCATATTAGTTAATAAAACATTGAACTGAAGTGCTAAACACCTTTTATTCGGTACTTACCATGGCATCTGTACTGATTGTTGCATCATTAGCAACCGGACTCTTTTCCCTAGGTAGTAAATTGCCGGAATTTCTTCTACGCGAAGGATCCAATGAAGATAAGCCCGCCTGTCTCCCACTTTGCTCGCCTACAATGGATCAACAATTAACAACAACCATCCCAATATCTATTAAACCGTCAATTATAACAAAAGCCAAAAGGCCAAAAGTAACTTTACCATTTGGAATAGCAGAGCTTGGCCCAGCATCCATACCCTAACAATTAGAATAATTGCGTTTAATTTGTGAATTGTGATTTCAATTTCAAAACCAAGTGAATGAGTATGAAACTTACAGGACCGCGGGTCGGAGGAGGAGCAATCTGTGATTGCTGATACTTCAAAATCGTCCAATCAAAAACGTAATCAAACTGAAACCCTGTAAAAAGATGAAAAAAATTTAAAAAGTTATATTAAAATATAAAATCATACACTTTTCATGCTGTTATCGGCTAGAGGGGGTACAACCATAGTCTACAAACCTTCACGGATAAAGAGGTCACGGAATATTCTCTTCAGATAAGCATAATCGGGTTTGTCCTCAAACCTCAACGAACGGCAGTAATGGAAGTATGATGCAAACTCTGTTGGATAACCGCGACATAAGGCCTGAAAGAAATGGCGAAAAATCATTACCCAAGCGTCTTCTTACCAAGTATTAATAAAGTAATTGTCTCTTGGAGTGCAATACCTCAATTGATGTAGAAACTTTTTTCTCACTTATTTTCTCGTATTTCTGTTTCTTATTTCCCGCTTTCAGCCCTTGCCAAGGAAGGCTGGTTGCACAACACAAACAACATTTGACTGACGAAAATACAAGTGGTTTAAGAACAAGTAAAAAAAAGGAAACATGCATTACCTCCCTCTTAGGAAATACATGAGAACGTATCCAAGAGATTCTAAATCATCCCTCCTGCTTTGTTCTATAGCAACAACAAAAAATATAAAAAAGATTTAGAAAACATTCAGTATTCACAAGACTGCATAAGGGTATTTGCATGCATCTGCAACAAGACATACCAATTCCAAGATGAGTATTCATGCTTGCGTATCTAGCAGTCCCGGTCAAGTTTTTGTTGTCTCTGCAGAACCAAGAAGTGAGTATGCATTATTGTTAACTAGTAATTTGACCCACCGCGCGTTGCGGCGGCGTGGAAACATAGAGTAACTCAAACTTAAACCGTCAAATATTTGACCCGACTCGTTTTCGAACAAAATTTACGTCAAAACATAGACCAACTGAAAACGTACATGAAAATAAGCACGAAAACATATTATATTTGACCTGGCTCATTACCGAGAAAATTTATGTCGTAATGTAAACCAACTTGGATTTATAACGAAACGTATTAAAAAATAAGCAAGTAAGAAAATAGTGTTTTTTTTTGCATTAAAGAATGGTACCACGCGTTGTGGCAAAGTCGTAATGTAAAGTAACTCGAATTTATACCGCCTAGTGAAAACGTATTATATTTCACCCGACTTGTTTCCGAACAAAACGTAGACCAACCAAAAACGTACATTTATAAGCACGAAAACGTATTATATTAATTTGACCCAATTACATAAAAACAAGCACTTAAAACTCGAGGGGGGGTCAAAATGACATTTTACAAAGTTTTTAAAAAACTGAGGGGTGTAAGTGTCAATGCAAAAAGTTGAAGGGTTGAATACACAAAAAGAAAAAAAAACATGGGTTGAATGGCATTGTTGTAAATTTAGCAAAGAAAAACAACAAAAAAGTAGAGGTTATGTCTTGGGTACTATTCCTATCTCCTGAGACACCCTCTTTTGTTATAATAATAATAATAATTAAAATATGTAAATCGTAATTGAGTTGTTAACAAGCTCACCTGTACGGAATGTGCTGGTGAGTTGTAGTATCCCTGTATTTCTTGGCCAGACCAAAATCAATGATGTAGACCTGCACGAGAGCATAAAGGGAAGATCACTAAGTTATCGTAAAATCATAACCAACGTTCCAAATTGGCAGCAACACAATGACCAAAATACGTTACTTGATTTGCACGTCGTCCCAGGCCCATAAGAAAATTGTCAGGCTTGATATCGCGATGTAGAAATGATTTAGAGTGCACAAATTCAATACGGTTGATCTGAAGGAACATAAATGTCAACAGCTAAAAACGATAAATATATTTAGAAAAATATAACCAACTAACCATTTGATCTGCAAGCATGAGAACGGTTTTTAAAGAAAGTTTTCTGTTACAGAAATTGAATAAATCCTCAAGACTGGGCCCGAGCAAATCCATCACGAGAACATTATAATCTCCCTCCACTCCAAACCATCTCACATTTGGAATACCAGCTACAATAATGAGATCGTGACGATCATTTTCAATAATAGGATAAAGAGTTCTTAAAAGATATATATGTAAAATATATTGATGCAGCTCCTTACTTCCTCCCTGTAGAATCCTGTATAACTTGGACTCGTACAGCAGCTGAGGATGTTTTGTCTTGACATTTTCCTGAGAACAATTAAAATAAATTAAAATAAAACAGTAAAATAATATTAAAAAGCTTTTATTTTTCCTTAAATTAACAAAAACAACATTTAACTAATGGATAGAAGAATCCTGCAAATGTCGAATATTCTAGCATACTTCATAGCACACTTGCAACATATCATTAATTATACCAACTATGCAACATATCATTATACCAACTATGCAACATATCATTATACCAACTATACTTGTAGATATATAACCTAAAATAGAGCTGTCCCGAATAGCTTCCAAGATTGTGATTTGCTTAGAAATTATTTGGCTAAGCATAATTATAGTTATAGCATGTAGCGGAAGCATGGTATCAACCAAGAAATGGGCCTTATACTATAGCAATATGAGAAATCGCATATTAAACCCGAAATACCAAAATATAAATCATGCAACCATTACTTTCTATCCCCGTGCAAGAAAACAAATCGCATATACAATTTTTCAAAAAGCCGTCGATGAAAAGCATGACTAAAACAATGGTGTAATTGACTTCCAATTTGAAAAAAAAAATCATATGTGATTCAAAGATCCTAAACAATAATGTTGTAAACAAGAGACATTCAATGAAAACAATGAGATCATAACCAGGTAAATTTTCCTAACATATTAACTATTATCAGTTATCAAATACTTGTCGCTCAATAACATAACTTAACACCGTTTACAACTACGTTTCCGTCTGCCAATCCTGTTTCAATGAAAATCTTGCAATAAATAGCTAGTATCCAATCAACACAGACATCACAAATAGGCATTCAAGATTACTTCAAAGAGAAAATAACTCCTCCTTGTTTTAGAAAATAAAATATGCATCCTCACTTTTAGTATCTAAAAAACCTTATGTTTCCAGTTTCCAGAATAATATGCCTATAATAACTAGACAGTTAATTAACACTTTATAACATTAAACATAACATTCACAATGCACCAAACAAATTGATCATTCATCAAGATACAAAAAGAGATAATAACCCTAGAAGTAAACCAATTAACAGTAAACAAATATTAACTGTTATAAAAGAAAACAATACTCACAAGCTTAATTGCAACTTCTTCATTTGTCTGAACATTAGTACCTGCAAAACAAATGAACGAAAAACCTAAATTAAACATAATTTTTGGGGATTATAACAGATGAATGATGAACAGACCTAAATAGATCTCTCCGAAGGATCCGCTTCCAATCTTACGACCTAATCGAAACTTATTAGCAACACGAGGCTCCATGAAGATGTTCTAGGGTTTTGAAGATAAAGAAATTGAATTGTAACGTATTATAGAGGAGTGAATTATTAGGTCGAAGAAAGGAAGAAGACGGTGAGGAGAGAGAGAGAGAGAGAGTAAAAGTTTAAGTTTCTCTCTCTAGAATTATTATTATTATATATGGAAAGGGGGAGGGTGGTACACGCGTTACCGGTGAACCCAAAGGGGTATCTTCTTTTTTTACTTGAACCGGATAGGTTCAGAGTTAATGGTCGGTGTCAGGAGTCAACTGTCTATGATCTATATATATTAATAAAGAAGATGATTTGGGCTATTTGTCTTTGAATGGTGAAGCCAAATTGATGATGTGGCAACTTATTGTTGAATAGATGGTGATTTTGGGAGAGAAGATACAATATTAGATGTTTTGAGAATTGGACACGGGATCCAGAAACAACTGGGTCGGACTTTGGGTCACCTAATGATCCAAACGGATCCTTTATATCCTTTTTACTCATTCTTCTTTCTCATGATCTTTGACATTCTCCACAAACCCTAAAAACCAAAGTTGTTCATGTGCCATCTTCTTCTTCCCCTGAATCGATCCCTCACCACCTCTTACCTTAATCTTTTCGTTGTCATCTGTTACATCCAATCTATTACAATATCAAACCCTAATCTCAGTCGCGTTTGACATTGACGATTTCAAGTTGGGCGATTTATTATCTTGATTTCATCTGCATCAGTTTCATATGGATCGTGGTATTTTTTTAGTCCACAATTTGTAAACAATTTTATTTGAATTTCATATGATTTCATATGTTCATAATTATTTAGATTTGAATTGAATTGATGTTAACTTTTTTTGTATTCTTATTAATTTTATGGAAATTGGTTGATTAGATCCGTGATGACTGAACGTTAATTTTAGTGTAAAATGTTTGAAAATGTTTTAGTTTTTGGATTGCACGCAAGGTGTTTGATGAAATGCTTGAATGGGATAACGGTTTTTTTTCATAATTTTTGAGTTTATATTGATGGTTCTCTATGTTTGTGGTGATTTAGTAGAGTTTTTGATGCACTTTTTATAGATGAATTCATGTCTGTTTATGTTTCAATTTGTGTTGCATGGAAAAATCTATAAATGGGTCAAAGGACAATTTAAAAAAAAGTCACATTACTTAGTCAACTATTTTGGGTGCATATGTGTAATGATGAGAATGTATAGCATGACCTAAATGTAATCTTCTTAAGGCTCCATTGTTTGTTTTTTTTTTAGCATTTTTGTTATTATTTGTTATGAATGCACGTATAAGTATCTCAAAGACCTAAAAAATGTTATATTGAAGCGTCACAATGATTTTCAGAGACATGGCTTCTGATTTAGTTTTGCTTAGATCTGATCTAATGTTGTTCCGGTATATTGAAGTTATTCAGTTTTAGATGATATTTAAGTTTTCTGAAAATTATATAATTTTGGCGGAAAACTAATAATTTGAATCCTGATATGTAGTAGTTTTTCGTGATTTATTGATTTTTTTGTTGTAATTGTTGTAAATGATTATCGATTTTTAGGTGTTAACGGAACTTTTATAGTGGAGTGGGATGAAGGAAGAGCGATTGCCGAGCAGTTTTTGACAACAATGACAGATGCGAAGATGTATGCTGTTATTTGTCATTTTCATATTTGTTAAAGGTAATTTGGTATTTTGTTTGATTTTTTTTGCTAATTTTTTTTTGCATTGCTGGACTATCAATCTCTGTTATTTGTCATTTTCATATTTGTTTTGTAATAAATTTGTTGTGTATTAAGCCTCAATCCATTCAAGATTATGCATTTTTTTAGTGTCTGGTCTGTTTTGATTGTCTTGATGATGAAGATTTATTTACACTGGTCTGATAATTTTTCACCCGGTTTAATGTTTTTTGTCTTTGAAATATTGAATTTGTATCTAAAAAATAAATATTTTTTAATTTTTTTAAACCGTTTCTTTTTATTTTTATATTTGGAAGTTTGTGCATTGACTAAATTATCTTTTAAAGCTTATTGATTGTTGATTTAGGAATATTGATTGTTTTTCTATAAATAGTTTACCGTTTTTATTTTTTAAAAACCTTCATTATTAAAGGTTTAAATTATTTATAAACCTTTATTTCAGATGTGGATCCCTTGCACAACAGTCCTTCATTTTTAAAGCTTATTGAGGAAGATGACCCGATATTTTTGGTATGTTTATTTGTATTCTAATTACTAATACTAATCATATTTTAAGTAATCTGACATTTCTTTTTTTTTTAAAAAAATTCATAGAAAATACATAATGACTTTGCTTCAATGATTTGGGGAGACCAACCACCTTACAAAGATTCAGTTAAGATTGTTGATGGTAACAAGTTATGGTTTGTAAGAGTGAAAAAAACTGATGTGGGCCATGTTCTTGGTGATGGCTTCACCAAAGTTGTTCGGGATAGTTGTGTAAGAAAAGATGACTGCCTTATGTTTCAGTCATATGGACCATCAGCATTCTTTCTAATGGTGTTTAAATCATTTGTTCAGAAAAACTACTTTATATCCAAGATCAATCCTCACGAAGATGTTATTGTAAGTAGTATCTTATACAATAATTATGATGTATAATGTTTTATTTCTGTATATTGGTATTTAAATTAATTTTTATTACTAATTATCACATGCTATGCAGGTAATGGCTGATAAATTTTGGAGGCAATTTTATGGTCAAAATTTCAAAGGTGGTCAGTCAACTCTTTATTTAGGAGATAGATTTTGGAACGTTAAGATGGACGGATTAACTGACAGCTGTGTTTTTATTCATGGATGCTCTGAGATGATAAACGATCTTGCCTTAGAAAGGCGATCTACCTTTGTCTTTTCACTGCATGGAAATAAAATTTTTGAGATTTCAGTCTTTAATCATCAAACCGGTACTCAAATTCAGAACAACAGGGTGAAGTTAGTTGTTTTGGATGACTCATTCTATGGTGATGATGGTGATGATTTTTTTATTGCGGTTAGAATTATACATCTACACTATTATTTAGTTATCAACGCGAGCTTACAAGTTGATATTGAATTTAACACATTGTTATTTTTGATATTTTTTGTAGTCTGAACATAAGGAGAAGTGTAGTAGTAATGGAACTGACTTTCAAGAAGGTGTTGTTGTGGAATGTGAAGATGACAAATTTCAGTTGGCAAGTTTTGAAGCTGTGTTCAATGTAATTCCCTATATTTTAATCAATTTTATTAAAACGTATTATAAATATCTTTTTTTGTATTTATACATTTTATTTGTTTATTTATAATTGTGTAGGATATTGATGATTCGAAGTTTGATAACTTTTTCTCATCTCTACTTGAAATGGAAGACCTTAAGAAGAAGGTAATTTTTTGTCATTTTTTTTTTATTTTACTAAATTTAATTATTATTCTTTTTATATTGTTAAACAGTTTTCGTCAATTTTTTTCGTTACTTTATTAAATTTAATAATTATGGGTACTATATTGTTAAACAATTATTTTTGTTATACGTAGTTCAAAGATGATTGGGATAAAAAAACTGAACCGCAAGGCAAAGCAAGGGTTGTTTGTGATGAAGATTTAACATTAAAGGTTTATGTTCATTCAATAAATTATATGATTTTGTAATTAAGTGAATTATTTTACGTTTATTTTTTTCATTTTCAAAGGTTAATGTTCTACCTTTCGTAGGATGATCCCAAGGCGAAAACAATTGCTGGTGTTGAAAAAAATCTAAGTTTAAAGGGTTTTTTTCCAGTTAGTTCATTATATTTTTCAGAATTTAAGTTTATTTCTTTACATTATTTAATATATATGTTTCCCTTTTTCAGGACAAAAGCAAGTTTGAGACGGATCTGGACAAATTTTTGATACCCAAGAACAAGTCCCATGTATATCTACTTACTTAAGTATTATATAATACAATTTATTAATTCATTGTATATTAATTTTTTTATTCTTTTTTGTTATTTAGGTTGATCCTACAGGGAAAACAAATAAGTATCTCAAAGACCTAAAAAATGTTATATTGAAGCGTCACAATGATTTTCAGAGACATGGCTTCTGATTTAGTTTTGCTTAGATCTGATATAATGTTGTTCCGGTATATTGAAGTTATTCAGTTTTAGATGATATTTAAGTTTTCTGAAAATTATATAATTTTGGCGGAAAACTAAAAATTTGAATCCTGATATGTAGTAGTTTTTCGTGATTTATTGATTTTTTTGTTGTAATTGTTGTAAATGATTATCGATTTTTAGGTGTTAACGGAACTTTTATAGTGGAGTGGGATGAAGGAAGAGCGATTGCCGAGCAGTTTTTGACAACAATGACATATGCGAAGATGTATGCTGTTATTTGTCATTTTCATATTTGTTAAAGGTAATTTGGTATTTTGTTTGATTTTTTTTGCTAATTTTTTTTGTGCATTGCCGGACTATCAATCTCTGTTATTTGTCATTTTCATATTTGTTTTGTAATAAATTTGTTGTGTATTAAGCCTCAATCCATTCAAGATTATGCATTTTTTTAGTGTCTGGTCTGTTTTGATTGTCTTGATGATGAAGATTTATTTACACTGGTCTGATAATTTTTCACCCGGTTTAATGTTTTTTGTCTTTGAAATATTGAATTTGTATCTAAAAAATAAATATTTTTTAATTTTTTAAACCGTTTCTTTTTATTTTTATATTTAGAAGTTTGTGCATTGACTAAATTATCTTTTAAAGTTTATTGATTGTTGATTTAGGAATATTGATTGTTTTTCTATAAATACTTTACCGTTTTTATTTTTTAAAAACCTTCATTATTAAAGGTTTAAATTATTTATAAACCTTTATTTCAGATGTGGATCCCTTGCACAACAGTCCTTCATTTTTAAAGCTTATTGAGGAAGATGACCCGATATTTTTGGTACGTTTATTTGTATTCTAATTACTAATACTAATCATATTTTAAGTAATCTGACATTTCTTTTTTTTTTTTTAAACTCATAGAAAATACATAATGACTTTGCTTCAATGATTTGGGGAGACCAACCACCTTACAAAGATTCAGTTAAGATTGTTGATGGTAACAAGTTATGGTTTGTAAGAGTGAAAAAAACTGATGTGGGCCATGTTCTTGGTGATGGCTTCACCAAAGTTGTTCGGGATAGTTGTGTAAGAAAAGATGACTGCCTTATGTTTCAGTCATATGGACCATCAGCATTCTTTCTAATGGTGTTTAAATCATTTGTTCAGAAAAACTACTTTATATCCAAGATCAATCCTCACGAAGATGTTATTGTAAGTAGTATCTTATACAATAATTATGATGTATAATGTTTTATTTCTGTATATTGGTATTTAAATTAATTTTTATTACTAATTATCACATGCTATGCAGGTAATGGCTGATAAATTTTGGAGGCAATTTTATGGTCAAAATTTCAAAGGTGGTCAGTCAACTCTTTATTTAGGAGATAGATTTTGGAACGTTAAGATGGACGGATTAACTGACAGCTGTGTTTTTATTCATGGATGCTCTGAGATGATAAACGATCTTGCCTTAGAAAGGCGATCTACCTTTGTCTTTTCACTGCATGGAAATAAAATTTTTGAGATTTCAGTCTTTAATCATCAAACCGGTACTCAAATTCAGAACAACAGGGTGAAGTTAGTTGTTTTGGATGACTCAATCTATGGTGATGATGGTGATCATTTTTTTTATTGCGGTTAGAATTATACATCTACACTATTATTTAGTTATCAACGCGAGCTTACAAGTTGATATTGAATTTAACACATTGTTATTTTTGATATTTTTTGTAGTCTGAACATAAGGAGAAGTGTAGTAGTAATGGAACTGACTTTCAAGAAGGTGTTGTTGTGGAATGTGAAGATGACAAATTTCAGTTGGCAAGTTTTGAAGCTGTGTTCAATGTAATTCCCTATATTTTAATCAATTTTATTAAAACGTATTATAAATATCTTTTTTTGTATTTATACATTTTATTTGTTTATTTATAATTGTGTAGGATATTGATGATTCGAAGTTTGATAACTTTTTCTCATCTCTACTTGAAATGGAAGACCTTAAGAAGAAGGTAATTTTTTGTCATTTTTTTTATTTTACTAAATTTAATTATTATTCTTTTTATATTGTTAAACAGTTTTCGTCAATTTTTTTTCGTTACTTTATTAAATTTAATAATTATGGGTACTATATTGTTAAACAATTATTTTTGTTATACGTAGTTCAAAGATGATTGGGATAAAAAAACTGAACCGCAAGGCAAAGCAAGGGTTGTTTGTGATGAAGATTTAACATTAAAGGTTTATGTTCATTCAATAAATTATATGATTTTGTAATTAAGTGAATTATTTTACGTTTATTTTTTTCATTTTCAAAGGTTAATGTTCTACCTTTCTTAGGATGATCCCAAGGCGAAAACAATTGCTGGTGTTGAAAAAAATCTAAGTTTAAAGGGTTTTTTTCCAGTTAGTTCATTATATTTTTCAGAATTTAAGTTTATTTCTTTACATTTTTTAATATATATGTTTCCCTTTTTCAGGACAAAAGCAAGTTTGAGACGGATCTGGACAAATTTTTGATACCCAAGAACAAGTCCCATGTATATCTACTTACTTAAGTATTATATAATACAATTTATTAATTCATTGTATATTAAATTTTTTATTCTTTTTTGTTATTTAGGTTGATCCTACAGGGAAAACAAATAAGTATCTCAAAGACCTAAAAATGTTATATTGAAGCGTCACAATGATTTTCAGAGACATGGCTTCTGATTTAGTTTTGCTTAGATCTGATATAATGTTGTTCCGGTATATTGAAGTTATTCAGTTTTAGATGATATTTAAGTTTTCTGAAAATTATATAATTTTGGCGGAAAACTAAAAATTTGAATCCTGATATGTAGTAGTTTTTCGTGATTTATTGATTTTTTTGTTGTAATTGTTGTAAATGATTATCGATTTTTAGGTGTTAACGGAACTTTTATAGTGGAGTGGGATGAAGGAAGAGCGATTGCCGAGCAGTTTTTGACAACAATGACAGATGCGAAGATGTATGCTGTTATTTGTCATTTTCATATTTGTTAAAGGTAATTTGGTATTTTGTTTGATTTTTTTTGCTAATTTTTTTTGTGCATTGCTGGACTATCAATCTCTGTTATTTGTCATTTTCATATTTGTTTTGTAATAAATTTGTTGTGTATTAAGCCTCAATCCATTCAAGATTATGCATTTTTTTAGTGTCTGGTCTGTTTTGATTATCTTGATGATGAAGATTTATTTACACTAGTCTGATAATTTTTCACCCGGTTTAATGTTTTTTGTCTTTGAAATATTGAATTTGTATCTAAAAAATAAATATTTTTTAATTTTTTTAAACCGTTTCTTTTTATTTTTATATTTGGAAGTTTGTGCATTGACTAAATTATCTTTTAAAGCTTATTGATTGTTGATTTAGGAATATTGATTGTTTTTCTATAAATACTTTACCGTTTTTATTTTTTAAAAACCTTCATTATTAAAGGTTTAAATTATTTATAAACCTTTATTTCAGATGTGGATCCCTTGCACAACAGTCCTTCATTTTTAAAGCTTATTGAGGAAGATGACCCGATATTTTTGGTACGTTTATTTGTATTCTAATTACTAATACTAATCATATTTTAAGTAATCTGACATTTTTTTTTTTTTTTAAACTCATAGAAAATACATAATGACTTTGCTTCAATGATTTGGGGAGACCAACCACCTTACAAAGATTCAGTTAAGATTGTTGATGGTAACAAGTTATGGTTTGTAAGAGTGAAAAAAACTGATGTGGGCCATGTTCTTGGTGATGGCTTCACCAAAGTTGTTCGGGATAGTTGTGTAAGAAAAGATGACTGCCTTATGTTTCAGTCATATGGACCATCAGCATTCTTTCTAATGGTGTTTAAATCATTTGTTCAGAAAAACTACTTTATATCCAAGATCAATCCTCACAAAGATGTTATTGTAAGTAGTATCTTATACAATAATTATGATGTATAATGTTTTATTTCTGTATATTGGTATTTAAATTAATTTTTATTACTAATTATCACATGCTATGCAGGTAATGGCTGATAAATTTTGGAGGCAATTTTATGGTCAAAATTTCAAAGGTGGTCAGTCAACTCTTTATTTAGGAGATAGATTTTGGAACGTTAAGATGGACGGATTAACTGACAGCTGTGTTTTTATTCATGGATGCTCTGAGATGATAAACGATCTTGCCTTAGAAAGGCGATCTACCTTTGTCTTTTCACTGCATGGAAATAAAATTTTTGAGATTTCAGTCTTTAATCATCAAACCGGTACTCAAATTCAGAACAACAGGGTGAAGTTAGTTGTTTTGGATGACTCAATCTATGGTGATGATGGTGATGATTTTTTTATTGCGGTTAGAATTATACATCTACACTATTATTTAGTTATCAACGCGAGCTTACAAGTTGATATTGAATTTAACACATTGTTATTTTTGATATTTTTTGTAGTCTGAACATAAGGAGAAGTGTAGTAGTAATGGAACTGACTTTCAAGAAGGTGTTGTTGTGGAATGTGAAGATGACAAATTTCAGTTGGCAAGTTTTGAAGCTGTGTTCAATGTAATTCCCTATATTTTAATCAATTTTATTAAAACGTATTATAAATATTTTTTTGTATTTATACATTTTATTTGTTTATTTATAATTGTGTAGGATATTGATGATTCGAAGTTTGATAACTTTTTCTCATCTCTACTTGAAATGGAAGACCTTAAGAAGAAGGTAATTTTTTGTCATTTTTTTTATTTTACTAAATTTAATTATTATTCTTTTTATATTGTTAAACAGTTTTCGTCAATTTTTTTCGTTACTTTATTAAATTTAATAATTATGGGTACTATATTGTTAAACAATTATTTTTGTTATACGTAGTTCAAAGATGATTGGGATAAAAAAACTGAACCGCAAGGCAAAGCAAGGGTTGTTTGTGATGAAGATTTAACATTAAAGGTTTATGTTCATTCAATAAATTATATGATTTTGTAATTAAGTGAATTATTTTACGTTTATTTTTTTCATTTTCAAAGGTTAATGTTCTACCTTTCGTAGGATGATCCCAAGGCGAAAACAATTGCTGGTGTTGAAAAAAATCTAAGTTTAAAGGGTTTTTTTCCAGTTAGTTCATTATATTTTTCAGAATTTAAGTTTATTTCTTTACATTTTTTAATATATATGTTTCCCTTTTTCAGGACAAAAGCAAGTTTGAGACGGATCTGGACAAATTTTTGATACCCAAGAACAAGTCCCATGTATATCTACTTAAATAAGTATTATATAATACAATTTATTAATTCATTGTATATTAATTTTTTTATTCTTTTTTGTTATTTAGGTTGATCCTACAGGGAAAACAAATAAGTATCTCAAAGACCTAAAAAATGTTATATTGAAGTGTCACATTGATTTTCAGAGACATGGCTTCTGGGTTAGTTTTGCTTAGATCTGATCTAATGTTGTTCCGGTATATTGAAGTTATTCAGTTTTAGATGATATTTAAGTTTTCTGAAAATTATATTATTTTGGCGGAAAACTAATAATTTGAATCCTGATATGTAGTAGTTTTTCGTGATTTATTGATTTTTTTGTTGTAATTGTTGTAAATGATTATCGATTTTTAGGTGTTAACGGAACTTTTATATTGGAGTGGGATGAAGGAAGAGCGATTGCCGAGCAGTTTTTGACAACAATGACAGATGCGAAGATGTATGCTGTTATTTGTCATTTTCATATTTGTTAAAGGTAATTTGGTATTTTGTTTGATTTTTTTGCTAATTTTTTTTGTGCATTGTCGTACTATCAATCTCTGTTATTTGTCATTTTCATATTTGTTTTGTAATAAATTTGTTGTGTATTAAGCCTCAATCCATTCAAGATTATGCATTTTTTTAGTGTTTGTTCTGTTTTGATTGTCTTGATGATGAAGATTTATTTACACTGGTCTGATAATTTTTCACCCGGTTTAATGTTTTTTGTCTTTGGAATATTGAATTTGTATCTAAAAAATAAATATTTTTTAATTTTTTTAACCGTTTCTTTTTATTTTTATATTTGGAAGTTTGTTCATTGACTAAATTATCTTTTAAAGCTTATTGATTGTTGATTTAGGAATATTGATTGTTTTTCTATAAATACTTTGCCGTTTTTATTTTTTAAAAACCTTCATTATTAACGGTTTAAATTATTTATAAACCTTTATTTCAGATGTGGATCCCTTGCACAACAGTCCTTCATTTTTAAAGCTTATTGAGGAAGATGACCCGATATTTTTGGTACGTTTATCCTTTCTGTTCAGTAATTTTTTTTTTAAATTAGTAAGGTATGTTCTGAATGATTTATGGTTTGTATTTTCCCATGGTTAACCGTCAATCTTTTGTGAAATTCGTACTCGGAATGTTCGTATATCAAAACAGGTTAGATAAATGTTGTTGGTATTCTTTGTTTTTTATGTATAGTATTTCTTATTTCTTATTAAATTTTGTGTCACTATTTTTTTAAATTAGTAATATATGTTCTGAATGATTTATTGTTTCTATTTTCCCATGGTCAATCCTCAATCTTTTTTGGAATTCGGACTCGGAATGTTCGTCTACCAAAACAGGTTAGTTAAATGTTGTTGGTATTGTTTGTTTTTTGATATGTATACTCTTTCTTATTTTTTATTAAATTTTCTGTGTAGGCATAATTTTGAAACTTTATGTCATTATCTTTTGAAGTTCATATTGTTAGTTTTGTCACTTATGAGTTTTCCTATTTAGGTTTAAAGATACCTTTAATTTCTTTCTAAAGTGGTTTTTGTTTCCATAAACACATTACTGTTTTTAAGGTTAATTTTTCTATAACTTATTTATTTAAACACTTAATAACGTTTGAAAACATGTCTTTTAATTTATTAAATGACATAATTAGATTATAAATTGATTTTTTCTGCCCGGGAAGTTCCCGGGTTATAAAGATTCACAACTACATTGTATATTTTTATTAATTAATATATATAGATGCATATTTATTTTTTAGATATAAAGATTCACAACCCGGGAGTATTCCCGGGTTATAACCTAGTTATTAATTAATTAAATAATTTACAAAAATACTTAATTTCTCATTTTCTCAAGTGGATTATAAAAATACACCAAACTAGCTCGACTCATAAACGAGTTCGACTTGAGATTGGCTCGACTCAATCACTGGGTCATACCTCTCGAGTCTCGATGTCTTTCGTCTCGATGTGTGCTCTTCCTCTTTCTGTTTCTCTCACATAGGTCATGACCCGTCTCTTTTTCTCTCACTCGATTGTATAGCATATCTGATTTTGTTCAATGACTTGTGATCATGTTAATTTAGGTTGATATTTGAGAGCTTACAACTTCATGTTCTATTCCATTTCCTGATGGGGTTCTAAAGAACAAGAATATATATTCTAATGTATACGGTTTGGTTTACCTAGAGAATGAATACTTTGATTTTATTAGCAACACTTGAATAGTGATAAATATAGCAACCATGTGAGAAATTTAGCATGTATTTAGGCACCATACAAATTATATTTATGCATTCATGGCACACACTAATTTATTTCATATATGATATGTCACAAACAGAGGCGTCTCTGAGAATTCACGTATCCTGTCCGAGCTTGAAAAAATGTTCCATTTCGTAATGTATTATTATTATTTAAAAAAAATCAAATTAGTATTGGGTTCAATAAACCTAATGCCAAGTGGGCTAAATACTAAACCATAAAAAATGATTTGTAAATGGGCCTATATTGGAATTGTTATGTGTTTACCTCTTTCGAAAAATTAATGTGTGTGTATCGATTTTTTTTTAAATCGCGTGCCTTTAGAAATCACGGACCTTGTGCGAAGGTCCTCTCCGCACACCCATCAAAGCCGCCACTGGTAACAAATATATGTCAATAAACATATGACACGTGATTACCAATAATTTTAAACATAGTTGGATTTTTCCACTGCGCGTCAGCAAGGAATCCATATACGAATCAAACAATAAAGATTTGCTTTTTAAGCTATTATATTATATTACAATATACATTCAAAACCATCTTGTAATAATTAATAATGACTGGTTTTAAAACATCAATCTTAGACAACGTAAAAGTAAATTAATATTTTTTTTCGGTGGGTACCGGATTAGTCTGTTTTCTAAAAAATTGTAATGCGAATTAGTTGTAAAAAAATAACGAATGAAAGTTATAATAGTAAAATGAAACTATTGGGTTAAAGGCCTATATTATTTAAAGTGTGAGAGGTTAGTTTGAAACTTAAAAAAAAAATATTGTAGCATTGTATGTAAAAAGGTTTAAAAGAGGTAATAATAACTTTATTAGAGTTACGGGGACGTTTAATACGTTTATCAAAATTCAAAGGGTAAGAATGTAGGTTGTTTTAAATAAACTAACAAAAGTTGAGGGAGCAAAATGGTAAGAACTAGAACCTTGGTGGTCAAAACATAAAAAAAAAATTCTTATGAGATGGCTACAAATGCCACATAAAGAGGAGTAAATTACAAAAATGCCATAAAGAATAAAAAAGTTAAGTATGTGAGTGGATGACATTTTTTGTAATTAAATTCAAAAGAATGGGTATTGTATATACTATATACTGTAGTTAGAGATATATTTTAATATATAGTATAACCAGAAAAGTCACCCGCGCGCGTTGCGTCGCGAGTTATAATACCTCGTAAAATCGTGTCCAGTAATGTACTGACACGTGTCCCTATTCCCAATTATGCCTAATGTTGGCTGGGAGGGACTAATTTTGCCAAATGTTGAAAGTATGAATGTGGAGGGACTAAAGGTGTCAACATGTTAAATTTATACCTCTGAGTAGCCCTTTACAGACCGCAAGCTTGATGTTATCCGGTCATACTCTCTTATGTGCCAAATATTGGTCAAGAGGGGTTAATTGTGCCAATATTTGTTAATATGAAGGTTAAGGGGCCAAAAGTGTCAAAATATAAATTTTTTGCGGCTGAGGACCCCTTTACGGACCGCAAGCCCCGGGCTTTAAGGTCCGTATGCAGGTCTGCGGATAAAATTCTTGTGTGGCCTCCAAGGAAACCATTTTTCAAAACCTTGGGCTGCATGACTGCTCTTAACACGTATATGGACATGTAACAACCCGCACGTTCGTGTGTTGTTACTACACGTTATACTCGTTACGCCTAGCACCAGAGATTCGGATCATAATGTACCTATATCGCATATATCGCTATATTGCAGTATTTTCGCATAATTTCGCGTACTTTATCACTATCACATCACATTGTACTAGCTGACAACCACGAAGATGTCGAGTGAGGACCAATTCTACCCTCCTTGATAGCCGTGATGTGTCGCAGTGCAACTCATTACTCAAAACGCACATCGAATCACACACATTAACGTTCACGATGACGTTGAGTGAGGACCTATTCTACCCTCCTCGATGACCGTGAAGCGTCGCAAAGTAAAGCATATTCAAAATGAAACCCGGTTATTGTATCGCAACTTTGAAATATGGATATGTATATACGACCCAACGTGGCTAATTATAATAAATATATAAAAATGTGGATGAGAATGTGTAACCAAACTATCTCAACGCTTAAACAATCGAAACGGAGCGCCAGAACTCAGCTCGCCGGAGGCGTTTGATCGAATGGCCATCCGATCGGACAACCATCCGATCAGACAGCCATCCGATCGGACAGCCATCCGATCCGATGCACTGCACCACCTCCTCTCCTCTCTTGCCTATAAATAGCCCTTGTCACATCACTGTTCAAGTGATGTGACAGCTCTCACTCGACCAGCACGCTTTGGGGCTATTTCCTCTCGATTTCTCGCGATTTTTGTAAGTTTTCAACCTAAATCTTGTACTTCTATGATCCATGCACCCTTCTTCATCTTTTTCACCTTTGAATCCTAACTTTTAACCGTGAAATCAGCGGATTTGGGGTGTTCTAGGATGAGGTCATCATGGAGTTCTTATGAACTTCAAGCTCTGGCCTCATTCCACCAAGAACAACTCAGATCTGAAGGATTTCCACAAGATTAAACAATGTTTTCGCATAAATCTACACCTATTCATGGTTAGAAGGATTGAAAGATGGTTTTCCAACTTTCTTTCAACTCTTTTACACTCAATGCACTCAAGACCGATAGAATCGGAGCTTGTACCGACCTTCTACTCAATCTTAGTGTCGTGTTGGATCAAGATCTGGTTTCTAACAAAGAGAAGACCGATTTCGGGTTAACCAAGAATGACCGTCACGAACTAGTAAACCGGTCAGATTTGGGTGATTCCTGTCCGATCGGGTCCCTTGGTTCGAGATGGGGTTCTGTTGTTTAGCACGTCACAACACCGTCTCGATCAAAACCACAAAAAAAACCTCAAAATAATCAAGTGCCGAGGATGACTAGATCATTTGGACGGATTGTCGTCCGATCGGACAGGGCAGTCGTCCGAACGGATAGGCAGTCATCCGATTGGACTGCCATCCGATCGGGTACACCTTGGGTCCCACACTTGACTTTTATTTCAACAAATTGGAGTCTGGACATTGAACGGACTGCTGTCCGATCGGATTGTCACCCGATTGGATTACCACCCAACCATGTGGTGTTTAGACTTCAACACTTAAACAATTTTCAACATATTCAATACCAACGGATTGTCACCCGATCGGACTACACTCTGATCGAGTGGCAAACTGCTGTGAACTTGTTCTCACTAAAGTATCCACCAATCGGGTTGTCGCCCGATCGAACAGCCGTCCGATCGACCGACCTGAAAGGTAGAGATACTTTTCTGTTTTCAAAATGCTACAACGAAAACTTCAAAAGAGAAACCATCATACACAAACACATCATCACCAAGCAAAGTGACAATCCAATCGAATGGCCATCCGATCGGATTGCCATCCGATCGGATCACCATCTGACTCTTGGTTCACTGCCACCGCTTAACGCACAATTCAACGCTCACGCTATCGATCTGTAACCAGGATAATCTCAGACGCGCTCCCTTCAATCCAACCAAGTTGTGTTTGCTTGCCGAACACTGACTGTGAGTATACTCGAACCCATTTTTATCGCATTTTGGGTGTAACATACGTTCTTATTAAATCGAATTTATCAAAACAAATTATTCAATCAAACTATTTATCACTTGCGAATAACTGTTATGCATATTTATACATGATGCTAGTTATATATGTGTTAGGACTTATACTCACGAGGTCCCGCCTTAACTAGTATAGTACTATAGCACCCGACGGGGTCTAGTTAGGATGAATAGCAATCGCAATCGCAGCTCGAGTGACTTAGCTGGTAGTATCGGTCTTAAATGCATGTATGTTGAGGTATCTCGTTTATGTATTTGGAAACTCGCAACACTTTTTATCTATTTCTCGCTATTATCAAAACTTGTATACTCGCCAATACTTTTGTATTGACGTCGTTTTAACGTATGTTGCAGGTTTAGTCGCAATCTACATCAAATCAAGCTAGGAAGTCTAGAAACTCACCTAAAATCTACGTTGTCGGATTTGCATTGTTCGGGAGGACAAGAAATCTGTGATACCTTATGTGATTGTATGGTTTATTAGTATGGGATAATGAACGCATTAAATACTGTCACAATATAGTTGTTATGGATTCTCTTGATCAATCTGATTCACCTAGTACCACGCCCCGATGATTCCGCCATCGGTTGGGGTTTGACAGATTGGTATTAGAGCCATAACTATAGGGAATTAGGTAAAATTTTGTGACTCGACCTAGTCCGGGTCTACGTCTTAGAAATTGACCTAGTCTAGAGTCTAAGTACCAACAGGCCGACTCGTACGAACCCAGTAGGGTTTGTATGGGCCTACTTGATACTCTCATTTGAATTCGCTAAAATTACAACTTTGTGTGAACACCGCATACTACAACTTCACACGAAGAAGCCTTTCCTAAGACTAAAATACTACTTAGCCTTTCCTAAGACTGACACAATGCACATGTTTTTTAAAATACTCGCATAACGAAACCGAGTGATCCAATCGAGACCAGGTGTGAAAACCAAGAACTCTCGATGAGATCGCTTACTCAGCGCATTTTTCTAACACGAGAACCTTTCATCGAGCTAGGAGTGCATCCACACCTCGACGAAAGTCTCCAATTCGAAATCTAGTGGAACTCACGAATTTATTCGAAGAGCATAACCACAATTAGGAACGAAGTTGTTAAGTCAGGGGTGAAACCCGTATCTTAATAAACCGTTCCACTCTCTAAAATGGTTTTCAAAAAGCTCTCACCAAGGACTCGACCATAACAATGACTCAAGTGTGACAACCCTCACCAAATCAGGTATCCGTATGAAGTAATTAACCTCTAAAATGGTTTTCAAAAAGCTCTCACCAAGGACTAGACTCAAGTACGTGCAATTGTGTTATTGAGATTAAACACATTAGGATAGTGTTTAATTCACTCAATGTTGGCTCTGATACCAACCTGTCACACCCCGATTTCCACGTGTCTCACCGGTGGGCCCGGTGGGGGATTACCGTGACGATGTTGGCAACAATATAGTCAAACCACACAATTATATAATGCACAGCGGAAGCATAAGATAAATATATAAATTTCAACCTCTGATCGTAATATCAAAATGTATTACAGGGGTTGGATATATCCACAGTGGATCGTAAATATATATAAAGTATTGTTCCATCAGATACTGCAATCAAGCTTGCGAGACTTATCCCGACGCTAGGGAGCTAATACCAGCCAATTACGTTTAGGTACCTGCACTTAATCTTTTTGGGGAAAATACGTCAGTTTACACTGGTAAATACATTCAACTGACACATTTGAAAATGTTTATTAAAAATTGATTTGAATGCACAAGGCACAAACTCTTTTATAACTTGGGAAAATTCATAATGATCTTGTGAACGTTTTACATGTTCTTTTATGCGTTCAGTAGCCCGGGTCGTGCCGGGTTAAAGATTTATAGACACACCACGTTTGCATAAAACCGTAGTATAAAAACCAACGGCTACGTCTTTTAATTTTAATGTCGACACTTTATACCGGGTGTACGCCTACACCGGGATGTCGATGGTCGTGGCCATTTCGTAAAATGATGCCAAGGATATCCGGGACAACGGTCATTAAACCCCCCAAAGGCTTATAAGCAACAAAACTGTTTAAATGAGCCGATCATATTTAATCAATTAACCATCTAAGCGATGGAATTATATAATGCTCAATCAAGCGGTATTAATATACCGTAACCCAAGCCCATATAGGGGAAATAAGTTAAAGTATTTACCTTTGCAAGTATAAATCCTTAATTTAGATCAAGTCACCGATAGCTTTTACTGGGGCTCCTAATCTGGAACGAAGGTTTTAATTAACCTCTTAGAATCCTAACGGTCCTTATATTAGCCGTAGCTTAAACCGGTTGATTCCGATATATAGATATGGTTAATTCGCACGAAAAGGCGAAAACCGAGAATGGAGTATGATTTGGACCCAACAAGTTCAGAGACTTGTCTTATATGGGTTTATAGTTCATACTCTGGATTTTGGGGTTCAAATAATATAATTTGACCCATATCGGCTATTGCACGAAAACTAGTTCCATGAGCCGTACCGTGTGCGCGAAGAGGCGAAACGGTTAACCATAAGTGTCCTACGCTTATTTCCTAAGTCAATATGCCTTAAAAGTATTTTGGTATCAGTAGGATACCTTCCGTAATGCCCGTAACGAGTTTATGTTTATATTATGCCCCGTAGGGGCTTTTCGGTCATTTTAAAGACTTTAAAAGGGCTTTTCGAGTTCTACAGGAAATCTGAATTTCCCGACCAGCTTATAAAGCTTAAAATACTTTATTTATTATTTAAAATCAGTGGCAACTGGAATCGGGTCAAAAGACCTTGTAGAACTCCCGTTTTGGCCAAAAAGGGCATATTCGGTATTTACCGAACCGTAGCCATAACCGCAGGTTATGAGCAAGGTAAAAATTATTAAAAATCTTTAAAATTCCCGAAATATTATTTTACCACAGTGGGTAAAAGTTTTGGTGACGAAAACTTGGGTTAGATGGGCGTTATGCTAGTTGCGCCGTTAATTATAAAACTTTCTTAAAAGTGCGCCTTTTAGCATAATTCTCATTCTAGACCTCGGATTGACGTGAAACTTTAAGGACATGCTTATAATTTAATAAGAAAGGTTTTGGTCCGTTCACGTGTCCGAAATACTCGTTTTAATTTTAAAAGGCCGTTACGGTCAACTTTTAGGCGAATGACGGAATTGCGCAAAAGACTTGGATAACTCATGAACCGACCACAGAGGCGTATACCAACATGTGACCTGGTCCTAAGAGAGTCCTAAGGTATAATTATACCTCACTAAAACGGGTCAGAACTGAAGTCAAAGCAAAAGTCAAACTTATGCGACTTTCGGCTCCGAACCGGTTCTATATAGTAAATGATCGATTCAAACGAGCGCAAACATGTTTATATACTTATTATCATGTTTTATGATTATCAAAACAGGTTCCATAACATATATATTACAGATTATGCATAATTCGCTAAAATAGCTTTCTGTTGACTTTTTAACCGCACGTTTGACTCGACATTTGACATAGTTAGAGTGGTGATCAGGGGGAACCATTTTAGAGGTTTATTACCCACATAAATACCAACTCATAACCACTTTTGATTCGTCATAAGACTGAACCATTACTGATTTATTGTAAAGTCAAACCGTAGTTACGACGGTTTGGTTCTTAGCCATTTACTAAGGAAATGTGAAACTACAAAGGGTTAGATCACTTACAGAAGTTGTGTTCTTGCTTATGGAACAGAGAAAGATGCTAGAGAGCTCCTTAGAATGATCAGAGATGTATTTTTGAGTTGTGTGAATGTTATGAGCCAATGTAGCTTATTTATAGTGCTCAAGAGCCTTCAAGATCATTACACAACAGTCTACAATTGATTATGGATCATGGGCAGGTGTCCCTAAGTGGTATGGGTCGTGTAGGGGGCACCCATGCTCCATTAATTGGTTGTTTGATCGTTCAAAAGCTCCAAAAGGCAAGAAACTACAACTTTCTGCATCTGGGCACTTCACGCGGCCCGCATGGGAGTTCCCATGTACTTTAACGCGGGTCGCTTGAGTTTAAGAAATCAGGCGCGTATTTGAGGTGGCTCGCGGCCCGCCTCAACTTACCCATAACCTTCACGCGGGTCGCGAGAGGTTAAGATTTCAGAAATTTTAAAATCTTTTGTTATGATTACAGAATCTGGCCATTAATAACGAAATCTTTCGTAATGATTTACCTGACCTTTCGGTTTTGAAGGGGTAACTTTGCGGTTTGGCCCTCGGTTATTTACCGATAGGGGCCTCGTGTTATTTACCCGCATTATTAAGTCCCCGGTTTATTTATTAATTATATTGGAAAGCCTTAACTTTCACTGTTGACGCTTTTAACCCTTCTTCTACGAATTCGATCGTAACTTTCTCGTTTCATATCGAAACTTCGCGAAATTCATATATATTATCTTAGTGAGGGTATAATACCGTTACAAAGTCTTTGGAACGTTAAAGGGTCACTCAGAGGTATTATTAAACATGTTGACACAGTTAACCCCTGTAGTTTGTAATCTCTCACTTTCTTCCGCGTTTTATTTTTGTACGATCTATAATTTATTCGTTTGAAGGTTTAAGCATTATTTAGGGATACTATACAGTATATTTACCCTTGTTGACATTTATAACCCTCGAATTTATATACTTTCAAGGTTTGTCAAAATTAGTCCTTTATTTATTATAGATGCCACGTGTAAACAAATGACACGTGTTAACACATCATTGGACACAAAAATTCGAGGTGTTACATCCTCACCCCCTTAAAATAAATCTCGACCCGAGATTTACTCAAATAAATAGGGGTATTTTTCTTTCATTGTAGCTTCGACTTCCCACGTATATTCAGGACCTCTACGAGCATCCCATTTGACTTTTACAATCGGTACGTGCTTTCTGCGAAGCTTCTTTACCTGTCGATCTTCAATCGACAAAGGTTTTTCTATGAACTTTAAGCTCTCATCTATATGCACATCTGTGTGTGGAATCACCAACGATTCGTCGGCGAAGCACTTTTTGAGATTGCAGATGTGGAACACATTGTGAATTCCATTGAGCTCTTCAGGCAAGTTCAGTTTATAGGCAACTGATCCGACTCGTTCAATGACCTCAAAAGGTCCTATGTATCTCGGACTCAGTTTGCCCTTTTTGCCGAAGCGCATCACCCCTTCCAGGGTGATACCTTAAGTAATACCTTTTCACCCACTTCGAAGTGAAAATCCTTACGCTTTGGATCAGCATAGCTCTTCTGCCTATCGCGGGCAGCCTTGAGACGTTCCCGGATCTGGACAATCTTGTCCGTCGTCTGGAAAACAATCTCTGGTCCCGATAATTGGACCTCTCCTACTTCCGCCCAACAAACAGGCGATCTACATTTCCTACCATATAATGCCTCAAAAGGCGCAGCCTTTATGCTGGTGTGGTAGCTATTATTGTACGAGAATTCGATCAGGGGTAGGTTTTTATCCCAGTTACCACCTAAATCGATCGCACATGCACGAAGCATGTCTTCTAGCGTTTGGATAGTACGCTCACTTTGACCGTCCGTCTGTGGATGGTAAGCCGTACTAAAGTTCAAACGCGTGCCCAAAGATTGCTGGAAACTTTTCCAGAAGTGAGATGTGTATCTAGTATCCCTGTCGGAGATAATAGACACAGGTATGCCGTGTAAGGCTACAATCTTATCAACATAAAGTTGGGCTAACATATCGGAGCTATATGTCTCCTTGATGGGTAGAAAGTGAGCTGATTTAGTCAGCCTATCGACTATGACCCATATTGTATCGTTTCCTTTCCTGGTTTTGGGTAACTTGGTTATGAAGTCCATAGTTACGCATTCCCACTTCCACTCGGGAAGCTCAGGCTGTTGTAGCAAGCCAGACGGCTTTTGGTGCTCAACTTTGACTTGAGCACAAGTCAAGCACTTTGCTACATGGGCGGCAACAGACTTTTTCAAGCCTATCCACCAATAATTTGCCTTTAAGTCTTGGTACATTTTATCAGCACCAGGATGGACTGAGTATTTGGAACTATGGGCTTCCTGGAGAACAACATCTCGTAGTCCTCCATAAATCGGAACCCATATACGTCCGTTCAGCCTAAGAATTCCATCCTTGCTAAGAGTCAACTGCTCCTCAGTTACTCCCAGCTTTTCATTAGGATAATTAGCTTCCAACACAGCCTCACGCTGCGCAGCTAATATCCTTTCCATCAAATTATTCTTAACCTCAATGCTCTTGGCATTGATTCGAATGGGTTTTACCCTTTCTTTCCTGCTCAAGGCATCGGCGACCACATTCGCCTTGCCGGGATGGTACCTGATTTCACAGTCATAGTCATTCAGGGTTTCCATCCAACGGCGTTGCCTCATGTTCAACTCTTTCTGGTTGAACAGGTGCTGGAGGCTTTTGTGATCAGAATAAATCACAAATTTAATGCCATAAAGGTAGTGCCTCCACAACTTAAGTGCAAATACAACGGCACCCAACTCCAAGTCGTGGGTGGTGTAATTCTTTTCATGCACCTTTAATTGTCTTGAAGCATAGGCAATCACCTTGCCCTTCTGCATAAGCACACACCCCATGCCCGTGTGTGATGCATCGCAGTAAACTACGAATTCATCTGTACCCTCTGGTAATGTCAGCACAGGTGCGTTGCTTAGCTTTTGCTTCAGTATTTCGAAGGACTCTTGCTGCTTTGGGCCCCAAATGTACTTTTCTTTCTTCTTGGTCAAGGAAGTCAAGGGTGCAGCAATCCTCGAAAAATTTTCAATAAATCTTCGGTAGTATCCTGCTAACCCCAGGAAACTACGAATTTCGGTAGGCGTCTTTGGCTCTTGCCAGTTCATGACTGCCTCTACCTTAGCGGGATCCACTTGGATACCACGCTCACTCACAACGTGTCCTAAAAATTGAACCTCTCTTAGCCAGAATTCACATTTCGAGAATTTGGCGTAGAGTTTCTCACGCTGTAGTAATTCGAGAATGCAACGGAGGTGCTTCTCGTGGTCATCTTGGCTTTTAGAATAGATCAGGATATCGTCTATGAAGACTATGACGAATTTATCTAAATACGGCTTGCACATGCGATTCATGAGATCCATGAACGCAGCCGGTGCATTTGTGAGCCCAAAAGGCATCACTAGGAACTCGTAATGACCATAGCGAGTCCTAAATGCAGTCTTGTGTACATCTTCATC